>NC_045979.1:7142228-7442228 GCF_010909765.2 Amblyraja radiata | reverse complement strand
CGGAGATACTGTCTGTCCTGCTGAGTTACTCCAGCATTTAGTGTCTATCTTCGGTGTAAACCAGCATCTGTAGTTCCTTCCTACACAATACTTGATTGATTGTCCGAGGGAGACAGAAGGAGGTTTGCAATACTCCAGCTTTCATTCAATGCTTGGTTAAGTAGTATGAGAGATATCACAAGCATAACCCAGCATAACCCACTCCTGAAATAGTCAATGCCCACCAAACATTGATCCAACTTAAAGCAATCGTTCAATTCTCAAAGCACAAGAGTTATCATTAGCCTGAGGGAATGACACACTTATTCTGTAAATGATAATAATAATAATAATAATAATGGATGGGATTTATATAGCGCCTTTCTAATACTCAAGACGCTTTACATCGCATTATTCATTCACTCCTCAGTCACACTCGGTGGTGGTAAGCTACTTCTGTAGCCACAGCTGCCCTGGGGCAGACTGACGGAAGCGTGGCTGCCATTCTGCGCCTACGGCCCCTCCGACCACCACCAATCACTCACACACATTCACACACATTCACACACAGGCAAAGGTGGGTGAAGTGTCTTGCCCAAGGACACAACGACAGTATGCACTCCAAGCGGGATTCGAACCGGCCACCTTCCGGTCGCCAGCCGAACACTTAGCCCATTGTGCCATCTGTCGTCCCATGATGTTCTAAGACGTCAGAAAGCTGAAAGAGAGTACGTCCAAAACTTACTCAGAACTGCCTGCCTATAACTTTACTGAAAGTGCAACAGAATAATCTTTCAACACATGTAAGGCAGTTGCTCAGGTGAAAGTGAAGTCATGCAACCCCGGCAGTTTCAGGGAAATTCCTGGTTGTGGGCTGATAACGTCTCTTAAGAGCAGAGCAAAAAGATATTGCGTCCAAATCCAGAAATCTGCAAAGTAAATTGTAGTGTTTTGTCCTGATTGCCACTTGGAATCCTGCTCTGGCTTGGTGCAACAATAGATAAACTCAAGCTGTGGAGAGGGTCCATTCTTAATAAGGAACCCTTTGCAGATATAGTGAACTGACGATTCTGTGTATCTGTTCTGCATATTGCTGGGTTAAATAGTCTGTTCTTTCTCCTGACGGGAATATGAATAAAAGCAAAACAATCAATTCACATTCCACTACAATAGCCGTGTTGCTGTTTCATTTCTAAAGCAGGATTGTTTTTCCTTCCATAGATACTGCCTGTCCTCATAGGGTTATCCAGCATTTTCTGTTTTTAATTCATTTCTAAAGTAGCTTGCCAGAACGTGGCAAATGAGAAAAGAATTGGCTAATACCAGACTGGATTGCAAGTTAGTGTTCGGTACAATCCACTTCCTTCCTTTTCAGTATTTCACCGCGTGTTTATTGTATGAGGAATCTATCAACTTCTTCTTAATATAAGAAGCTTGCATATTCCATTAAGGTTCAGTGTCACTACCGATCCTGACATCTCTTCCCTAATGAACTGGACTGGCCGTTGACCTTCTTAGTATCTGGTGGTGGAAGTATTAGGGATGACTGATACAGATATTCAAATTCAGGAATGTGTAGGAAGGAACTGCAGATGCCGATTTACACCTGAGATAGACACAAAGTGCTGGAGTCACTCAGCGGGTCAGGCAGCATCTCAGGAGAGAAGGAATGGATGACAATTCACGTCGAGACCCTTCTTCAGATTAGGATTAGGAAGGTGTTAATTTGGTGGAAATGGCGATTCTTTCACTTGGAAGTACACACTGAAACAAAAAACACACACATTGGCAGAGTAAATCAAACGAAGGGTCTGGAAACGTCACCTATCCATGTTCTCAGAGATGTCGCCTGACCTGCTGAATTACTCCAGCACTTTGTCCCTTTCTCTGTTAACACATTTGCTAGTATTTTGCCACAGAAGCCCAGATTGTCCATCAGTGATACGTCAGTGATATCACTGACAGGTCGGTGATAAAGATGGGTCCGGCTACCATAACCGACAGCCTTCTGAACTACAAACTGGGCAGCACGGTGACGCAGCAGAAGAGTTGCTGCCTTACAGCGCCAAAGACCCGAGTTTGATCCTGACAAAAGGTGCTGCTTGTTTGGAGTTTGTACCTTCTCCCCGTGACCTGTGTGGGTTTTATCCGGGATCTCCGGTTTCCCCAAACACTCCAATGATGTACAGGTTTGTAGGTTAATTGGCTTGGTATAATTGTAAACTGTTCCTAGTGTGTGTCAAATAGTGTTAATGTGCGGAGGTCGCTGGTCGGCACGGACTCGGTGGGCCGAAGGGTCTGTTTCCCTGCTGTATCTCTAAAATTAAAAACTTAAACTAAAATTACAGTCCATTAAAGGCCACAGTCAATTATCATAGTAATCGAATCATACAGTGTGGAACCAGGCCCTTCTGCTCAACATGTCCATGATGAACACATGTCCCATCTACACTAATCTCACTTGCCTGCATTTGGCCCTTATTCCTATAAACCTATCCAACCCACGTACCTGTCTAAATGTTTCTTAAACATTGCCTCAACTACTTTCTCTGGCAGCTCGTTCCATACACCCACCACCCTTTGTGGAAAAACGTTACACCTCAGGTTCCTATTAAATCTTTCTCCCATCCTTACTTGAAAACTTTAGACACAATCAAAGCCACCAGGAGTTTGATGCTTTGAGATCCATCGCATCATTTTGTCACCCGGCTGAGAAATCTTGTGAAGATTTACAAAGACAAAAACTGCCTTTGCAATAAGGCACTCTGATTGTTATTTCATACCACTCAAACCTTTCCTACTTGAACCAATGCGTTTTGGTAATAATTAATTGAAGGCGTTTGGGACTTATTAAACTTCATTATATTAAGTTTACCAGTTATCCAGCATGAATCAGAACTCACAGTGTGGATTCAATGACTTCTCACCTGCCCAATTGATTTTATACCTATCATAACAGGCAAGAAAATCCAGACCAAAGTTTAAATGCAATGAAATCTACTGTAATGACAAGACTTCATTTAATTTACCCTCAGATGTTCAAGGACATCGATTGTTATGAAAATAAAAGCATTTATCATGGTTTAAAACAACAGCTTGTGAACTAATTGTTAGTTGGTTGCTTTCAATTTTGTCCTCATTCGGTGCTACTTAACGCAAGTAGCCAAGTGCCACAGTGAATTCAGAGTGCACCAGGTTTTGTATAATGCCCTTTGTACAGCAATGATATTACCACAATAGTTCAATAGTGCTTTGCAACTGTGCAACTTCACAGTGAAATTATTTTTGCCTATATTACACGTGTTGGCACCGCTATGTTTTGGTGCCATTGTTCAAAGTCCAAAATCTGGTCGGCCCGCACACTCGATGTACTGGTGCAGTTCCTGCAAACCAACCTCCCTCCCCTCGCCACAAAAATATAGATGCAGGAGTGGGCCATTCAATATGATCATGGCTGATCATCCAAAATCAGTACTCCGTTCCTGCTTTCTCCCCATATCCCTTGATTCCGTTAGCCCTAAGAACTAAATCTAACTCTCTCTTGAAAACATCCAGTGAATTGGCCTCCACTGCCATCCGTGACAGAGAATTCCACTGATTTCCTCATCTCAGTCCTAAATGGCCTCCCCCTTATTCTTAAACTGTGATCCATGGTTCTGGACTCCCCCAACGGGGAACATTTTTCCTGCATCTAGCCTTTCCAATCCTTTAAGAATTTTATATGTTTGTATAAGATTCCCTCTCATCCCTCTAAATTCCTGTGAATATAAGCCCAGCCGATCCATTCTTTCATCATATGTCAAGTCAAGTCAAGTCAAGTCAAGTCTATTTGTCACATACACATACGAGATGTGCAGTGAAATGAAAGTGGCAATGCTCGCGGACTTTTGTGCAAAAAGACAAACAACCAAACAAACTATAAACACAATCATAACACAAATACCTTTACATAATAAATAATGGAAGGAAAAACGTTCAGTAGAGTTAGTCCCTGGTGAGATAGGCGTTTACAGTCCGAATGGCCTCTGGGAAGAAACTCCTTCTCAACATCTCTGTTCTCACCGTATGGCAACGGAGGCATTTGCCTGACCGTAGCAGCTGGAACAGTCCCGCCATCCCGGGAATTAACCTGGCAAACCTACGCTGTGCTCCCTCAATGTACCGAGGCATCTTATGTACCTAGTTACATAAATTGTTATGTTTCTTTCACCATCTGATAAATTATACAGACACACTGGAATAGATAAAAGGTGTTGCATAGATTTATATCCACAAGACTAGTAAAAAAAATGACCCCCCCGCTGAAGAAGTACAGGAAATTCCAACGCAAACTATTTAGACATGCAAGTGTATCTCTACACTCGGAAGAATTAGTATTATTGGGATTGTATAAAATCCTAAAAAATGTTTCAAAGTCCACTCTTGTGATATGGAATAGACCCCATGTGCAACGGAACCCGTTATTCCCCAGCTGTTATTCTGATATGATAGAGAAAGCAGATATGGATGTGCTTTCCAATTACTCTCCTGGTTTGGACCATACTGATAAATATGGAGTTTTCAACAAATTGGATTAATTGGCCTCATGCAGAAGGTAAACATGATTTTATCTATTTTTGTTTTTGAGGATAAGTAGTTTAAACATGTTTCCACATCATTGTAAGCAGGAGGTTAATTACTGCAGTGGAAATTACATGGCTGAAGTAACTTCAAATTCCATTATTGCCCTGTTATTTTTTTTTTAATGTTAATAGACATAACTATAATCTATTTCTCAAGGTAGAACTGCAACATAAATGTTTTAAAGACTCCCTCTCATTCTCCATATTGAGGAACATAAAGCATGGTTCATTCATCATTGCTGGGAATACATTTTCTCCATGAAACACACTGTGGGAGTTTCCTCGCCACTAATGGCCGTGCCATTCCAAAGCATTGACTTCTTTCTACTTTATGAGATTTGCACGAAGAAGAAATGTTTGTATTTAATGAGCTCAGCTTGTCGGGTTCTTTCCATCGCTTACTGATGACCTCGGGCATCGTCAGCCGATCCACAAATCTGAATGTCACTTTCTATGCCCATTACTCTCTTGCATCGACTGTAAGTCCCATCTTCTTTCTGCTGCAACATGTCCTGGTTTACTCTAGGGCAACCATAGACCATGGAGCTTACATTATACATGTTGAATGTTGAATGTTATCAACAGGAGAAGTTGCTCAACAAGCTTCACTCTCCCGTGATCATGTTGACATCAAGTTTGCTGCAAACTTTGGACTGGGCCAATACTGGTGTGATTTCTTCCAGAGTTATAGTTGGATGAGGCTTCTGTTTGTCTGAGTGATTCTAGTTCATTGAGTTAATGGATATCTTCAACCACCTTTTGGGCTTCTAAGTTACCGCCTATTTAGTGACTTTGGCTAGAACCCCCTTTCAGCTCATCCCTTGCTGTTTCTTTTCAAACATTCCCTTCAATACATTTAGTTTTTTACATGGATGATTGATTTCTCTTTGGAGTCAATAGTGTTATGAAATATGGTAGATGGAGTTTAAGAAGACTTATGGTAGGCTCGCCTTCATCACGGGGCATTGACTATGAGAGTCGGGTAGTCATGTTGCAGCTTATTGGACTTTGGTTAGGCCACATTTGGAGTATTGTGCGCAGTTCTGGTCATTCCCATCACCGGAAGGATGTGAAGGCATTGGAGAAGGTGCAGAAGAGGTTTACCACAATGCTGCCTGAATTCAAAAGTATTATCTATAAGAAGAGGTTGGACAAACATTGTTTTCTCTGGAACAAGTTGAGGGGATACCTGATAGATGTATATAAAATTAGAAGAGGCATAGATAAGATAGATGGTGAAAGAACATCAAAGAACATCAAAGAGGAGGATGACTGAACTTTGAGCCTTCCCTCACAGTAGGAAACTTTGATTCCGCTGTGCAGGGGATGTTTATGTTGAAATACTATCGTGTTTTGTTCTTTTTTTATTCGTATGGTTGTATGATGACCACAAATTTCACTGTACCAATTGGTGCATGTGACAATAAACGTGTCTTGAATCTTGAAATATCAAAGACTAGATGGCATAGCTTTTAGATGAGAGGGGCATTGTTTTAAGGAGATGTGCAGGGCAAATATTTTACGTAGAGTGGTGGTGAGCACCTGGAACATGTCGCCAGAGATGATGGTAGCTGACCAATAGTGGCATTCAAGAGGCAGGCAGGTAGATAGCTGGTCATGGAGGGTATGGAGGGAGATGGGTCATGTGCAGGCAGATGAGGTTTGTTTAACTTGGCATCATGTTCGGCGTGGGTATTGTGGGCCGAAGGGCCTGTTCCTATGCTGTATTGTTCTACTTTCTGTAGTTCTCATTGCAGTGGTGCTGTGGAAGCGTTAGTTAAACAGATCTTTTTTATTAGCTTGTTGCCCTTTAATTTGTAAAGTTTTATTCATCTTATTATCAAAGGGAAATATTGTAATCTATTCACTGCTCAGACACTGAACTGCTATATTTGTTTATGTTATGGCTCAAACAATATTCATGAACTGAGACTAAAATTAATGAGCCATACACAGAACTAAGGTAAGCTAAAGCAAAAATCATACAACTGAAGGAACTCGAGAGGCCGAGCAGCATCTGTGGAGGCAAAGCGATCGTTAATGGAAAATGTTAAATTCAGTGCAAACAGTGGGCAACTGCCATTTGATTAATAAAGTTGAAATTGAACGCCTTGTGATCAAATGTCACATGAATAAATCATCAGATAAATGCTAAACCAGAGTTAACAATCATTAGTACTTTAACGAAGGGTCTCGACCCGAAACGTCACCCATTCCTTCTCTCCAGAGATGCTGCCTGTCCCATTGAGTTACTCCAGCATTTTGAGTCTGCATTCCATTACTTCTTCAACAACAGATTGAGAAGTGTTCATGGTAGATAGTAATGTGAATATCACAGAGAGAGAGAGAGAGAGTGGAAGATACAACCTTCCCAGGAGAAAAGGGCAGGAGATACATCAGCAAAGGAAAAAAAATGTTAATAGATTCATTTTAGAAGAATTACATTATTAACACTGAACAAGATTAACAAGATTAACAAGATTAGCGGCCATATATATAAGATAGTAATTGCTAAATCTAGTAAATAACTCGAACTAAATTTCTTTATCTGAACATCTTGAGAACAGGACCTTCTGACAAGAATTGGGCAATTGTCTTTAAGGAAAGGCTGGTAAATGTGGGATGTAGAGAGGAATAGTTGCATTGCCCTCATCAGACAGAGTGAGGTAAGAAGAGGCTTACTTGGTTCATGAACACTGATAAAGGTCTAGGGCCAAAGATAGACACAAAATGCTGGAGTAACTCAGCAGGACAGGCAGCATCTCTGGAGAGAAGGAATGGGTGGTGTTTCAGGTCGAAACCCTTCTTCAGATCCGAAACGTCGCCCATTCCTTCTCTCCAGAGATGCTGCCTGTCCCGCTGAGTTACTCCAGTATTTTATGTCTTTCTTTGGTTTAAACTAGCATCTGCAGTTTCTTCTAACACAAAGGTCTCGGGCCAACTGAGTTGTATCTACTTCTTTTCCATTCTGTCTAATTGCATTATGCAACAAGATTTAATTGCATCCACTGGTGGCATTAAAGCTTGGCAATGAAACCGAGGTTAGGTTCAGTCCAATCTTCCAAAGCCCATAATTTCAAGATAGTTTTAACGGAGAGAGGGAAAGACTGCAGTAAACTGTACGCTGATTGGAGGGAAAGTGGCAGGGCCCATGGTGAGGGATGAACTATCTGGAGGGAATTATTTATGCAGTTAGAATGCTTTATCGAAGGTTGGTTTTGTATTACTAACCTGTTTTAAACTTTGGTAGTTGTTGACTATGCATTAAAAGAGTTGAATTAAATGCCTTGGCAGTTGATGCATTTGCAGAGGAAATGTCATTATATTGAGCTTCAATTGAAGAATAGTAGTAAGTAAATAGTAGTAAGAGAATGCCACAACTGAGATATCCATTGATACGAGTAGTGACATGGGCTCCTGCAATCAATGCTGGAATACCATTTTCTCACTGTATCGAGCTGGGATTGGCGCACACAGGAAGAGATTACAGGTTTCTGCATCATCGGCACTACAGGGATAAACATTCTGGAGAAAAGGGAGGAGTCTGGTGACCCAAATTATTGTCATCCATATATAAAGCAGTCTGCAATGACATATTAACGTCACACACTTGAATCTCATATGAGCTCTATTGTACAAAATAGTGAATAGAATGACTGATGGACAGTGTTCCAAAAACACATCTGACAAGAATAATCCAGGCCCCTGTGAATCATGTTGGGAATCAAGAAGTGCAAAACATACCTAGATTCGTGAATGAGTTGACGGAACATTGGCAGAAGCTGTTTAACGCAACAAAGCGTGAAGTAGTTCACTATGGAGTTAAAAACAGCAAATCAAGTGATAATCTAATTGGAAAAGCATTAAATGGATTGGCGAACAAAAATGTTAATGATTGAATTATATAATGCGGCAGAAGATGGTCACAAATACAAAATATTGCCAGAAAGATTAATTGGATAGTAAAGAGCACCAGATGATTATTAAAATGTAAAAGCAAAAATTGCTTTTTGATGACTCACTTTAAGAAGGATATACTGGTTTTGATTTTCCATAGTGACTAAGGGGATGAGGGGATGGATTGAATGGGAGAAAGAAGTCACTTTCCCTGAAGATAGGATTTAGAAAATTAGCTCATGAAGTTTCGCAAAAGTGGTTAAATTTAGTTTAGTTTAGTTTAGGGATGCATCGCGGAGAGAGGCTCTTCGGCCATCTGAGTCCGCGCCGACCAGCGATCCCCGCACACTTACACTATCCTACACACACTGGAGACAATTTATAATTTTACCAAGCCAATTAACCTACAAACTTGTACGTCTTCAGAGTGTCGGAGGAAACCGGAGCTCCCGGAGAAAACGCACGCAAGTCACGGGGAGAACGCACAAACTTCGTACAGACAGCACCCATAGTCAGGATTGAACCCAGGTCTCTTGGGAATTCACCAAAATGAGTTTAGAGTGTATTCAGAATAAATGAACATAACTCAAAGTAAAGCTGCAATATGTAGCTCTAGATTAGATTAGATCTCTAGTAAATGGTGGAAGACATGAGTTCAGGAGCAGGACCTTCTCAGGCACTGGTCCACAACTGACTGCTGCTGTTGCACAGATTTTCTTCCAGCGATTTCCCACCTGATGCTCCTTTCCAAGGCCAGGCTGGAGCCTTCTGCATGTCAGTGACCTCATGCAGAATCAATGGGCAGAGTTAATGATGGTGGCAGATTAGAGCCTTGGACAGAGGTGATTATGGGCTTGCAGCAAGAGGTGGAAGTAGTGTCCACGAAGGTCACGGGGAGAACGTACAAACTCCGTACAAACAGCACCTGTAGGCAGGATTGAACCTGGGCCTCTGGCGCTGTAAGGCAGTAGCGCTACCGCTACGCCACCGTGCCGCCACCGTTAACATATTTGGAATGAATTGCCCTCAAAGTTCTGGTAAAAGAGAGGCACTACTGGTCAATGCCGCACTTCATCTGTCCACTGCCTTCCTTTTACTGCTTATGGAACAGGGGTAAGACATTGGTTTGGGGATTGATCAACAAACAATGGGTTTCAGTTTCAGCAATGTTGATCTTGCACGTTGCCACAAAGATGTGCTTTGGCTTCTGTACAATCAACATTGGGTGAGAAATAGAGTGTCGTAGTTCTAGGTATGCTGGGGATTTAAAAAAAAGTGGGAAATAAATGTGCAGAGTTTACAGAAATTGTATCATGAAATTATTAATTTTTTAGATACGAACTGTGCAAACTTTAATTTTACCCAAGTAGCTCACACCACTGAACATTTTGAAGGGAAATGTTGATAATTACAAAATTCGATGTGGTCATCCAGTATGTTATCTCCTCTGTATGTTATCCAGGTTAGAGTACCTGCAGAGGTTCATAAAGCTCTATAGCACGGAAACAGGCCCTTCAGCCCAGCTCATCTATGCTGACAAAATGCCTACATAATCAAATCCCATTTGCCTGCTTTTGCCAATATTCTTTTAAACATTTCCTATCCATGTTCCTATCCAAATGACTTTTAAATGTTGTAATTGTACCTGCCTCTCCCATCTCTTCAGGTAGCTTGTTCCATCTACCCGCCATCCTCTGTGTGTAAACCTGTTCCTCAGATCCCCTTTAAATCTTTCCCCTCTCTCCTTAAAACTATGCCCTCTGGTTTTACACTCGCCTACCCAGGGTGAAAAAGATTATGAATATCTACCTTATCCATGCCCCTCGTCACTCCTCAACCTCTTTCGTTCCTTGGATAAAAAGTCTCAGATTATCCAATATTCCTTATAACTCAATCATGTGTTCTAGGTAACCACCCTTGTGAATCTTTTCTGCACCCTCTCTAGCACCCACCCAAGGTTTCCGTGCAGTTCCCGGAGGTTGCAGGTGGTTGCCGGAGGTTGCAGGTAGTGGAAGCAGGTAGGGAGACTGACAAAAACCTCTGGGAACTGCACGGAAACCTTGGGAGGGGCGCAAAGTCTCCAGAGGTTCCCGTTCAGGTTTCCTAAGTGGGACAGGAGCATTAATCACGCCCTTCCTATAGTATGGCGAACAGAACTGCACACAATATTTCAAATGCAGTCCAATCAACATTTTTCATGCAACTGTGACGCGACCCCCCCCAACTCTTGTATACCCTGTCTGCCATCAATGCAGAACAGAGCAGATGAAGTCAAACATGCCATTTGCTTTCTTCACCACCCTGTCTCCCTATGTTGCTACTTTCAGGGAACTCTGTACCTGTACTCCAATTTCCCTCTATTCATGACTTCTGCCCATGTACCTTCTAACATTTTACATTATCTGTACATTTCACCGTTGTAAAAAAATGTCATTATCTCATCTAGTTAAGCATCCTGTAAAGTTTTATTTAATGGAGAAATTTACTAAAAACTTGACAGGATTATCACAAGATGACGTAAGTGAGTAGGTGGCAAGGAGCCTGGATTTTAAAAGTCTACATACCAGGGGAAGGGAAGATTGAAGGGAAATAAATTTGAAAGCCCTCCTGCGAGAGTTGGTGTGGGAGATGTTACAATTATCTTTGATTTCAAAATGTTAAAGGAAGAAAACATCTGTTCTAAAACATCGTTGAAAAACAGAGTAGGCTGGAACAGAAATAGCACAGTAGTGCTGATACATAATTAAGGGAGAGTGGGGACTAGAGGAGTGGGAGGCAACTGCATTTTAAAATCCGAGTTTATTCCCCCCCCCAATTATTCAGTTTGTTTAGTCAGTTCAGTTCAGTTTACTTTATTGTCACGTGTACTGAGGTACAGTGAAAATCTTTTGTTGCATGCTAACCAGTCAGTGGAAAGACTATAAATGATTACAATCGAGCTATTTACAGTGTATAGATACATGATAAGGGAATAACGTTTAGTGCAAGGTAAAGCCAGCATAGTCCGAGGGTCACCAAAGAGGTAGATAATAGTTTAGCACTGCCCTCTGGTTGTGGTAGGGTGATTCAGTTGCCTGATAATAGCTGGGAAGGAACAGCCCAACAATATTTGAAAGCCTCTTTGCATTGGCCTACCTCTTCTCTTGGAGAGGATATTTGAATTGTTCATTTTTCCCTGTGTGGTTATAGAAGCTACAGACAAGAAGGTGATAATGAATAATCAAAGTATATCATGTATATTTAATACTGCAGACAAAACCTTCAGCACTATTCCTTTCATTTCTGATTACATAGAACACTCTGACTAGAAACACTTAGTATAATCCATGTGACTGGATGATAGATATGGAAAAAGAGCCAGGAACTATCATCTGGTTTAGATTCAGATTAGTTTACTGCCATAAACACCAAGGTGCAACAAAATTCCTTGTTCGCATGAAGCTCATAGAATGCACAATATATTCAATTAGATAAGTGAGCTCCTGTTAAAACAATTCTTTTTATCTCCCTCCATTTTCAGGAACTAACTTTGAAGTATGAACAAGTTTTGTTTAGTTTAATGTTGAGATACAGCGCGGAAATAGGCCTTTCAGTCCACCGAGTCCGCGACGACCTGCGTTCCCCGCACACTAACACTATCCTACACACACCAAGGACAATTTTACATTTGCACCAAACCAATTAACCTCCAAACCTATACGTCTTTGGAGAGGGGGAGGAATGCGAAGATCTCGGAAAAAAACCCACACAGTAGGGTTGCCAACTTTCTCACTCCCCAATAAGGAACAGAAGGTCCAAATAAGGGACAAATTCCCAACGGCAATTCGTTGACCGGCTCAGCCGTGGCTGGGTGAATGATGAGTTAGCCCGGGTGCTGGACTGCACACAAAGCCCAGCCTGAGGAGTTTTGGGCTGGGCGATGTCGCACACAAAGTCCGGCACCCCATCCAACTCATGAACCAATGATCGGCCATGAGAAGGAGGGGTGGTAGTGTCGGCGGTAAGCGAAGGTTCGAAGGTCGGACAGTTGGCCGGGCTGCCAACTGATGGGGCCATGGGCGAGGCGATGCTGCTGCTGCACTCCATGGGCTGCACTACGTCGGGACAGGTGAGGCAGGGCCGGACGCGGCGCTCCGACTCGACAGTCCCCTTGACCCGAGTAGTAGCAATCATATACGGGACAAGGGCGGTCCCGTATGGGACAAACCAATTTACCCCAATATACTGAATGTCCCGGCTAATACGGGGCAATTGGCAACCTTAGGTCACGGGAAGAATGTACAATTTCCATAGAAACCCGTAGTCAGGATTGAACCTGGGTTAAACTAGGATTAAGCAACGTATGCTTGCTCCATGCAGACTTCCTGAAACCACAGGAACATTATATTTGCTCCAGAAGTCTGACTCTAGCTTGTGGTCTATTTTTTATATTGCTGGGCAAAAACGTTCACAATTATATTACAGTTGCAGCACAGCCCAATCCAGTAGGATTTGTGCCAATCAACAGGGTACATAAGAGAGCAAGAGTCAAGCAGCAACAGTGTTTGCTTGTCATAGGTATTGGGAATAGAACAATAGACGTCTTACTTATTGCAGCTCTGCAGGCACATTAATGCAACAACACAACAAATAAACACACCTTAAAAAATAGTACAACAAATTAGCAGTCATACTAGGTAACCAGGCTATAGCAGTGCAAGCCAAATTATGTTGTGAAACCTACACTTTAGTAGATCGATGCTGAGATAGGATTATGATTAGGGTCGTGCAGGGATGTTCAAATGTCAATGGGAAGAAGCTGTTCTTGAACCTAGCAGTAATGGTTCTCAGACATCATGCTGCCTGTCCCGCTGAGTTACTCCAGCTTTTTGTGTCGATCTTCGGTTTAAACCATCATCTGCAGTTCCGTCCTACATGTACCTTCTTCCTGTTGGCAGCAGTGAGATGAGAATGTAGCCAAGATGGTGTGGGCGGTTGATGATGTTAACTGCTTTCTTGAGGCAAATAAAGGGGAGTTGGAGGGTTGCTGGGTGGTTTGTGAATCCATACTGTGTATTCTGAGGCAGCGGCATTGAACCCATAGCCGTCTCACGTCCGGGCCACCTGCCGCTTGTTCTCTTTCGATCGTGACATCAATGGTTCACCCTTCCATCAGTAGGTTTTGTATCTAATAATCTCGCATTATTTGATGGCAGTTTCAGGTGTTATATTTTTCTTAAATTAATTTTCGGTGGATGCGGATCACGAGCAGATTCTGAATTTATTGCTTATTCTTGTGACTGAGTGAAGAATCTCTCTCGTGAAATGCAGCAATGATTCGGGGCATCCTCTGCCAACGATTGATGTAACCAAGTGAATAATTCATAAGCCAATTGAGCTGTTGTGGACGAGGATCATATATACATCGGACTAGGTAGCCGGTATAAGTGGCCAATCGATATTATCTTATTGTCACAATCCTTTAAGACCAACAGGCCCTTGTCAGCATAAATTCCAGAAGTCAACATATCAGCAAGAACCTCAAAACTAGACATAGAAAAAAGCCAATGGTTACTTTCTGTTACCTCAGTATATTCCCAATCCACCAATCACACCTGGAACTTCTGAATTTTGCTGGTCGCTCAGTCCAGGAGCTCCAGTAACCACAACAAAACGATATTGATATATCCCCTTCAAAATTCAAGATAAAACATCATGACTGTTCAGTGTATGTGTAAAGCCTTATTAGCAAGATATGAAAGACAAAGGAATGCATGTTTTCCTTTTATGCCTGAAACTGTAGATTCACCCGTTCCAAATTGGTGATCTTTGTATTCATTTATGTTTAATCCTATTCTGCAATGGAAACTCTTCAGCCAATGGAGGAGGAATTTGCCAATTCTTGCCATTAGTCCCTATGTGGAAAAACAAAACATGGGCATGGATTTAAAGTTAAAGGTTGGCTGATCGTAGGGGGACTGAAGAATTTGTTTATGATCCAGAGGGTTGAGGAATTCATCGTGTGAAAGAGTGATGGAGACAGCAATCCTTACCATATATAAATGGTAGCTACTTGAAGACCTGTAAAGTGCAATGGACTGGGTACTGGAAGATGGGAGTAGCTTGAGTGAATTTATTGCTGGATCTAGTGGAGTGAATGGTCTCCTGCACTGACATAAATATTCTATGATTCAGTTATCAGTTGTCCCCACATCCACATTTCCAGATCCAGTGCATTTTCTATTTTAAATATTCCTGAAGTACATGACTTAACTGTGTAACTATACACCTTTCTGTTAAAAAATAAACTGTGACTAAGATGGTATATGCATAATGTGTTAAGCAAAACAATTAAAGATAACACCTAAGACAATGAATTGCAAGTTTTTACTGGCTATAAAACAGCGTATCACCCAAGATAGATACAAAATGCTGGAGTAACTCATCGGGACAGGCAGCATCTCTGGTCATAGCCTCAGAATTAAAGGGCGTTCTTTTGGAAAGGAGGTGAGGAGGAACTTCTTTAGTCAGACGGTAGTTAATCTGTGGAACTCATCGCCACAGAGGGCTGTGGAGGCCAAGTCAGTGGATATTTTTAAGGCAGAGATAGACAAATACTTGATTAGAACTGTTGTCAGGGGTTATGGGAAGAAGGCAGGAAAATGGGATTAGGAGGCGGAGATCAGCCATGATTAAATGGCGTAGTGGACTCAATGGACCGAATGGCATAATTCTACTCCTATAACTTGTGAACTTGTGAACCCAGGTCTCACTGCCGCTGCAAGGCAGTAGCTCTACTGCTAGGCAACTGTGCCACCATCCCTCTGTCCACAGATAGTCATTGGCGGTATAAGCCATCTAGTATTTCGTTATCAATTTCTTGATCCTCCTTTGCTGTTCCAAAATGTTGCCAATCCTTAACCCTGTTATATGCAGCGGTACTAGTGCTTATGACAATGAAGCACTCTTGACTCGAGTAACCAGCACAGCTTGGGATGTGGGAGGAAACAGGAGCACCCAGAGCAAAATCATGCAGGCACAAGGATAATGCACAAATTACACACAGACATCATTGGAGAGCAGAGTTGAAGCTTGGCTGCTGGAGCTGTGAGACAGCTGCAATAGCTAAACTCATTGTTTAGATTGTTTAATCAAACAATTAAAAACATTAAAATCTCCCCATAAAAACCCATTGAGTTTAGACCAATTGCAAATATGAAGCTTGAGTCTGATAGAGCTTTATCCAACAAACAGTTAACGATAAACAGAAACAAAGGAAAGACTCCAAAGGATGGAAATCTGGAATAAAAAACATAAATGCAGTCCCTTGCTCAGTTTACTGCGCTAGATTTGTTGCTTACAAGGTTGTCTCGCCACATTATTGAACCTTGGAGACAATGGTGGGCAGAATCACTTTACAGAACACTGTTCAGTCCACCAGGATAATTCTGTGTTTGCAGTTGCTTGCCACTTTAATTCTCCACCTCATATAATTGAATGCTGGAAATGGCTTCAGAGAATGACTACTGTTCCTATGTCCTGCTCAACACCAGCAATCGACAGCGATGTGTGGTTTGTACTGATAGTATCCATTCTGTGTAATCAACATGTCTGTGTGTCATCACACAAGGTACAGAATCCATTTAAAACCCAACAATTAACCACGGTTATTAGTGTCAGAATTGAAAACGCCTCCTGCAAAAATCTCATAAAATGTAATTATACACCAGTTCCATCATGGGCTACCCCATAATAATCCAGAATTTACAAAGGACCAGCTGTGTACATTACTCTGAGTTGAGGGCAGTCAGAGTTTGTCATTCAGTTAATTGCCCAACAACAACATGCTATGACCAAATGTGTAGGAAGGAACTGCAGATGCTGGACACAACATGCTGGAGTAACTCAGCGGGACAGGCAGCATCTCTGGAGAAAAGGAATCGGTGACGTTTCGGGTCGAAATCCTTGAAGAAGGGGCTCAACCCGAAACGTCACCTATTCATTTTCTCCAGAGATGCTGTCTGACCCGCTGAGTTACTCCAGCTTTTTGTGTCTATCTTCTCGTGCTTTGATCATATGGGTAAAGTGAAACATGCTGATGACTGAAGTGGATAAAGATGAGTGACTCACTCAGATGTAGTACATTGGGATTTAGATTTTGTTTTAATTGCACAAGTTGCACCCTTGACATCCACAATTGGAGGCACTTTGGTAAATCACAAACTGAATAATTGGGGGGGAATAAAGGAAAGTTAAAAATAATTCACGACTGGTTTGTTTTGTATCATTGATGAACATCTAAAGGCATCCAGCCTAACACAGACATTTTTGATCTGCAGGGAAATAAACAATAACAGGCAACAGGCACTGATTATATTTGCTAATGCAAGGAATTCATCTGGGGAATGCAAAATCCCATGAATTGCTACATTCAGTGCCTATTGCGTGTGCTAGTGCTTAATAGCCCTGTCCCACGGTACGAGTTCAGTCCAAGAGCTCTCCCGAGTTTAAAAAAAATCAAACTCGTGGTAAGCACGGAGAATTAACGTGGCGGGTATGTCAGAGCTCGGGGACGTGTCTTAGCGGCTCGTAACGCTAACGGCAGGTACTCAGGAAGACTCGCTAATGGCAGGTAAGCACGGGAAGACGCGTGAAGATTTTTCAAATGTTGAAAAATGTCCACTAGAGCCCTGAGTACCGACGAGTGGCCATTACCGTTATGCCCCTGTCCCACTTAGGAAACCTGAACGGAAACCTCTGGAGACTTTGTGCCCCACCCAAGGTTTCCGTGCGGTTCACGGAGGTTGCAGGTGGTTGCCGGAGGTTGCAGGTAGTGGAAGCAGGTAGGGAGACTGACAAAAACCTCCAGGAACCGCACAGAAACCTTGGGTGGGGCGCAAAGTCTCCAGAGGTTTCCTAAGTGGGACAGGGGCATAAATCTCCGAGTTCGAATCAGGGCAAACTCGGGAGAACTCTTGGAATGAACTCGTACCGTGGGACAGGGCTTTTAGTTTTAAAGTTTTGTACAAAAGGCCTCATAACAGTGAAATTCTGGATGCACATAAGTAGCATTAAATTGCATGGAAATAATCATACCGATTTTCCATGTTGATGCTTCCATTACTTGAGCAGTTTTAATCCCAGTTGACAATACTTAACTAATATATTTTTTAAAGCTCTTATACTTAAATGGTTAAATGGCCAATTGTTTAGTTGGACATTTTGGTAATGAGGACCACCTGAGATGTAAGGTGCTCCATTAGAACTTTATACACATGAACAGTAAAAGGCCACTTGGCTACTTCAGACAGCTTCCCCATTCAGTAAGACCATGATTGATCAGATCTTGTGTTCTTCACTTTACTGTGTGTAAAAAATGCTCTGCCTTGAATATATTAAGAGATGTGGCCGTCACAATTTCCTGGAAAATTCTAAAGGTCCACAACCAACTGAAAGAAGGGCCGTTTCATCTCCACCTTAAAGGTAAAGACAGGAATATCTCTAATAGGATGAGAAGGTGGGGTTGAGCCTATATCTGTGGTCAGAAAGTTACCAGAGAGTATTCTGAGGGATAAGATATACGTGCATTTAGATGGACAAGGGCTGATTAGGGATATTCAGCATGGTTTTGTACGTGTGAGGTCATGTCTCACAAATCTGATCGAGGTTTTTGAAGATGTGACGATAAAGGTTGATGAGGGCAGAGTTGTAGATGTGGTACATATAGATTTCAGCAAAGCATTCAACAAGGTTCCACATGATAGGCTGCTCTGGAAGGGTTCAATGCATGGGATCCAAGGAGAGATAGTTGAATAGATAGAAAATTGGCTTCATGGAAGGAAGCAGAGGGTGATAGTGGAAGGTTGCTTTTCAGACTGGAGGCCTGTGACTAGCAGTGTGCCTCAGGGTTCGGTGCTGGGTCCATTGCTGTTTGGCATCTATAACAATGATTTGGATGAGAACGTACATTACGTGATTAGCAAGATGACACAAATGTGGGTGGTATTGTAGATAGTGAAGATAGTTGTCAAAAAGTGCAGCAGGATCTTGATCGGTTGGGCAGGTGGGCTGAGGAATTGTTGATGGAATTTAATACAGAGAAATGTGAGGTGTTCCATTTAGGGAAGTTTAACATGGGCATCACCTAATGGGTAGGGCTCCGGGTAAACATGTAGATAGGGTGGTCAGAAGGGTTTTCGGCACATTGGTGTTCATCAGTCAGAGAACTGAGTATAGAAGTTGGGAGATCATGTTGCAGTTATATAAGATGTTAGTGAGGCCACATTTAGAGTATAGTGTTCAGTTTGGGCACCATGTTGTAGGAAAGATATTACCATGCTGTAAAGGGTGCAAAGAAGATTTATGAGGATGTTGCCAGGATTCGAGGGCCTGAGCAATAGGGAGAGGTTGAGCAAGCTAGGACTCTATTCCTTGGAGTGCAGGAGGATGAGGGGTGATCTTGTAGAGGTGTACAAAATCATGAGAGTCTCTAGCCTATAGTAGGGGAAAGGAGAACCAGAGGACTGATGTTTAAGGTGAGGGGGGAAAGATCTAATAGGAACTTGACGGGTAACTTTTTACACAAACAGCTGTGGGTTTATTGGACGAACTGCCAGGGGAGATATTTGAGGCAGATGCCATCACAATGGTTTAGAAACATTTGGACATGTACATGGATAGGATTGGTTTAGAGGGATATGGGCTAAATGCAGACAGGAGGTACTAGTATATTTAGGGCAGGTTGGTTGGTGTGGGCCGGTTGGGCCGAAGGGCCTGTTTCCATGCTGTACAACTCTAGGGCTCTATGACTCTATGAGAGGGAAAGATCAGCCATGATTGAATGACTGTGTAGACTTGATGGGCCAAATGGCTTACTTCTGCTCCTATGACTTATGAGCTTATGAACCGACTCCTTAGTAAAACACCAAAGTGCTGAAGTAACAGCAAGCCTGACAGCATCTGTAGAGGGAATGGATGGTGATGTTTTTTGATGGGAAACCTCTTCATATTGATTGTAGTAGCAGGGAGAATGCTGGAGAATTATTGGGGGCAGGACAAAGCAAGGCGAGTGATAGATAGTAAAGGTGAGGGCGGTTGGTTGTGATAGGGTTGTGGTTGTCCAAAGGTTAGAGATGTAAAAGAGATAAAAGGATGTCAGATAAAGCGAGAGGAGGAGTGAAATGTAACATCAGAAGGAGGGAAATAGCTGGAAGGGTCGGGGGAGGAAGGGAAGGCGGGGTGGGGGGTGGGATAGTGGGCGAGATGGGTGCATACTGGGGTGGGGGGAGGCACATGAAAGGGAAGGGGGTAAAAGGGAGGTTTTACCTGATTAAAGAATTCAATGTTCATATTGTCGGGTTGTTACATGCTATCCAACCGAAAAATAAAGTGCTGTCCCTCCAGTTTGTGTGTGGCTTCATTCTCGCAATGGAGGAGACCCAGGACAGAAAGGTCAGGCTCAAATGAGAAGTTAAATGCGAGTTAAAATGATTAGCAATCGGGATTTACTCCTGATTACAGCATTTGCCGTTCCTTGTGTCCAACCGATTCCTTTGTTTTTTGGCCCTTCTCCCAAACGGGAGATTGTTTGGGAGGTAACAAGGATGTCTATGATCCAGTATATCCACTGTAGCTATTTAATTGCCCGCTCTTTGACCTGCTTCTGTTAAAGCCGGAGACCGTGTTTTCTATTTGTTTGCTATTTGCCCATTTCAAACCCAACATGGCAGCAAGCCACCAATATATTGGGATTTACAATTCAGTATGTCGAATCTTCGAGCAGGGAATTGGGCAGTTCGCACTATTGTGCTGGTGCCTGCTCTTTGAAAGGGCTACTTAATTAGTACCACCCTCCCACTCCAATATAACATGGTGGTTTTCTTCAACAATATGTCTAATTCTTCTATAAATGTTATTGTGGAATCTATGTCCACCATTCTCTCAGTCAGTCCATTACTAAATCACAATTGCCAGATTGAACAACTGCGATCCTATTGTCACTGTTTCATGAAATTTACAGCAGTATGTGGAATGGTGGTTGTGCCAGGTTCATTCATGCTGAGCTCCCCGACAGTCTAATGCACTGTAATTAAGACACGTCACTGATCTGACCAGAGCAACGTATTCTTGCTGCAATATATCCTGGAATTATTATGTTTTCTTGAATGAACTTTGAGTTTCAATGGTGTAATTACTACTTAATGTGCTCTGTGATCCCCAAAAAATAAATGTTTGCATTCAATATATAAATAGTTCAAAACAAATATTTTTTTGTTTATGTTAGTTCAGCTTTTAACTCTAACTTATTGTGCACTTTGTGGGCACTTTTCCTTGAGGTTACTGTCCCTGCAAAATCCAGGCTGATAACATAGAAACATAGAAACATAGAAAATAGGTGCAGGAGTAGGCCATTCAGCCCTTCGAGCCTGCGCCGCCATTCAATATGATCATGGCTGATCATCCAACTCAGTATCCCGTACCTGCCTTCTCTCCATACCCCCTGATCCCCTCAGCCACAAGGGCCACATCTAACTTCCTCTTAAATATAGCCAATGAACTGGCCTCAACTACCTTCTGTGGCAGAGAATTCCACAGATTCACCACTCTCTGTGTGAAAAGATAACTTCTGCATTTAGGAAGGATTCCCTCATTTCATCTATGGTTGTTCAGGAATGGATCTTTGAACTCAATGTATCTATCCCAAGACCTTCTGGTATATTTAAGATGCTTGTCAAATAAAAACACAAAATACTGGATATACTTAGAAAGCCTTGCAGCAGCTGGGCAGGAAGGAACAAACTTGATGCTTCAGTTTGATCATCAGAACTAGGACCAGTTGGAACTCAAACAGGTTTGAAGCTGCAGAAGAGGAGGGGGGGGGGGGGGGGGGGGGGGGATGTCTGTGACACAATACATCCAATGCATCATGACTGTGTGGCCAAATTTTGCCCAAACTCCATTTACAAGTTTGCGGATGTCACCACCATCTTGAGCCGAATTTTGAACATAGATGAAATGGAATACAGAAAGGATAGAGCTTGGTGTCAAGACAATGACTTTCCCCCCAATTACAGCAAAAATAAGGAGTTGCTAATCGACTAAGCAGCATGCATGTCTGTGGAGGTAAAGGGATAGAGGATGTTTTGTGTTGAGACCCTGCATCAGGACCCTTGAGGATCTCAGTGGTCAAAGATGCTGCTTGATCCACACAGTTCCTCCTGCAGTTTGCTTCTTGCTGTGTATTACAGGGCGGCACGGTGGCGCAGCAGGAGAGTTGCTGCCTTACAGCGCCAGCAACCCAGGTTTGATCCTGACTATGGGTGCTGTCTGTAGGGTGTGCGTGCGTTCTCCCCCACACCTGCGTGGGTTTTCTCTGAGATCTCTGGTTTCTTCAAACACTCCAAAGAAGTGGCTTCTGTAAGTTGTAAATTGTCCCTAGTGTGCGTAGGACAGCATTAATGTGCTGGGAAGGGCCTGTTTCCATGCTGTATCTCTAAACTAAACTAAACTAATCACAGCATCTGCAGTCTCTTGTGTCTCCACCTTCCTCCAGTGTAGCTGGTGGATGTAGAGGCTCTCACAAATTTTAAGGCGAATCGAGAAATGGAGTTAGAGCAGCAGATCTTTTCTAATGCTGTCATTTCAAGAGATTGAAAATGTATGAAGGCCACTATAGTGCCTTTACAGTGCAGTTTATTTTATTGTCATGTGTACCGAGGTACAGTGATAAGCCTTTGTTGCGTGCTAACCAGTCGGCAGAAAGACAATACATGATTACAATCCAGCCATTTACAGTGTATAGATACATGATAAAGGAATGACGTTTACTGCAAGGTAAAGCCAGCAAAGTCCGATCAAGGATAGTCCGAGGGTCACCAAAAAGGTAGATAGTAGTTCAACACTGCTCTCTGGTTGTGGTAGGATGATTCAGTTGCCTGATAACAGCTGGGAAGAAACTGTCCCTGAATCTGGCGTTGCGTGTTTACACACTTCACCAGCGTTATTATTCCAGCAGTCACTATTCTTTGTTCTGAGGTTTAAAATCCAACCCGTGACGATGGAAGATAACAAGCAGAACCCAAGCGTCAGCACAAGGGAACGGCATCTGCCCACGCCATGTCTGCATTCCAGAGATATATATGTGACCAAAAATGCAGATTGTCTTCTGTATGAATATATTGCATTTTCAGGAATTGTATTAAATTCAGCAACTTCAGGTATTTTGCTTTCTATCAGAATTAGCCAGTAGGGTGGTAGGTGCATGGAACAAGCTGCCATAGGAGGTAGTTGAGGCAGGGGCTCTACCAACGTTTAAGAAACAGTTAGACAGGCACATGGATCGGACAGGTTTGAAGGGACATGGACTAAACGTGTGCAGATGGGACTAGTGTAGCTGAGACATGTTGGCCGGGGTGGGCAAGTTGGGCCAAAGGGCCTGTTTCCACTCTTCATCACTCTAAGACTATGATACTAGGGGGACTATTTTTCTCTCTCCACTGACACTGTCTGATCTGCCGGGCATTTCTTATGGTTCCAACCTGCATTTCACAGCTTTTACATGGTCCTTTGTCATGTTTTCACTTTTTTAACCTCTCCTTTTAACATATTAACCAGAGAGCTTCACCAACAGCCTTATTACCTCGGTAACTCTGCCTCACCATATTGGACATATTCCTTTTTTCCTATCCATGCTTCTCCCATCCTTTCTGCTACTCAAAACTAACCTTTTTCTCTATTTCCCAGTTCTGAAGAGTGGGTTTTTAACATGAAACATTAATGGGTGACGTTTCAGCTCGAGACCCTTCTTCAGACAAATGTCACCTATTCCTTCTCTCCAGAGATGTTGCCTGTCCTGCTGAGTTGCTCCAGCTTTTTGTGTCTATCTTCAGTTTAAACCAGCATCTGCAGTTCCTTCCTACACATGAAACATTAATACTTTATTTCTATCTGTAGATGCTGCTTGACATGCTGAGAATTTTCAGCATATTCTTTAGTTTAGTTTAGAGATACAGTGCGGAAACAGGGCCTTCGGCCCACCGAGTCCGCGCCGACCAGCGATCCCCGCACATTAACACTATCCTACACACACAACACACTAGGGACAATTGTTACATTTACCAAGCCAATTAATCTACAAACCTGTATGGCTTTGGAGTGTGGGAGGAAACCGAAGATCTCGGAGAAAATCTACGCAGGTCACGGGAAGAACGTACAAACTCCGTACAGACAGCACTGGGATCTGGGATCCGGCGGGATTGGTGCTGCATTCGCTGTAATTCTGCATTCTGCGCCACTGTTTCTGTTTTTATTATAAATCCACTTCACCATTGTAAATTCATTGTAAATCAACATAACATTTGCAATGTCAAAAAAACCTAAATCTATCTTTTGACTACTAAATATTAATGTAAATAAGATTTTAATTTAAATAAAGACATTCTCTAAAGAGTTAAACTGATAAGACAGGGTTAATACATGTCATTTCGTTCTGATGTGGTGATTGAAGGGAAAGTCTGATCATGGTAATTTCAGGGCAAGAAAGTGAATGCAGAGAAGCTATTTGCTTTGCTGGGTTAAGGACAAATATTGGAACACGATTTTGAAAATTAGAGGTATGCCATTCAGGAGGAAAATCAGGGAGGACTTACCGATGAAAAGTAATGGGAGCCCAGGACGTGGTAATAAATGAAAGTCTCCCAGCAGCAGTGGAAAGGCAGCTATTAGCAGCAGCAGCTATGGACTTTGTCAAGAGCCTCTGCCCCTCTCAATGATGCTCCCATCGGATAAAATCAGTGGAGCCTCGTGCAATTAGAAATTAAATAGCCTGGGATATGGAAATAGTGAGCAAATAGATCAGCCTCATCGAGCTGAAAAGCAGGGCTATTTCACTGGAAAACAGGAACAATCAAAGGTAGTTTTTGCCTTATTTTCTCGCTGTTTACTTCCAATTTCTGCATTGAGTCCCACGAGTGCTCCAGAGTATGATCCACGCTGCACCAAAGCATCACCTCAGGTTTTTCTTTGCTGCTGTTTCTAATCAGCAAACATCTGCTTTTCATCATTCATATGTAATACCGCTTTGCTTCATGCAGCCAACCTGTGATCCCAAACTGCTTTTCGTGATTGCGCGCAGAAATGCTTTCTCTTTCATTTTTAGAGCCTTTGAGTGCACTCTGTGCAGATTAAATTTCAAAGACCTCTCATGAAACATCTACACTACCAATACCTAGCATTCATCAAGTGCCTTTTGCATTATCAAACATCCCCATGCACTCTGCGGAGTCAATATCAGCACGGCTTCTCAAAGCCGGTTATATAACAAGGTGGAATTTATCTTTTTTTAAGGTGCATTGAAAACTTTGAAGGTACACCAAATCTTTGCACTGAAGTTTGGGATTGTTCTCTTACCCTTCTAGTTTTCTCTCTCTTTTTTCTGCTGGGGTGCAGTGCCATAAACCAAAGTATTCACTAACAAAGGAACATACTGTAAGACTGTAATAAACTGGAACAGGTCATTCTGCTCTGCCATTTATTAAGATCCTGGCAATTCCAAACTTGGCCACAAAATACTTGCCCACTCTTTCCCCAAGCCCCTTGATTTCCTTAAACTTCAAGTATCTGAGATCTCTGCCTTGAATATGTTTGACTCTGCCTCTGTAGCTCTCAGAAGTAAAGAATACTATAGATTCACAACCTTCGGACAGAAGAAATTCCTCCTGAAGGAGGAGGATTATACTTGAACTGGAGGGGAACCAATATCCTGGCAGGTAGGTCTGCTGGTGCCACTTGGGTAGGTTTAAACTAGATCGGTAGGGGACAGGATCTAATGCAGGACTGGGGCAGGTGAGAGGCTGGAAGTCAGTATGGAAGATAGAGTCATAGAGTAATAACAGTGTGCAAACAGGCCCTTGGGCCCAATTTTCCCACACCGGCCAACAAGTCCCAACTCCACTAGTCCCACCTGCCTGCATTTGGTCCATATCCCTCCAAACCTGTCCCGCAAATGCGGCAGGTGATGAAAGACAGGATTGTCATGCGCACGGCAGGAGGGAGAAGGGGTTTTTTAAAGCTTTTAAAGCTTTAAATGTTTGAAGGCTCATTTAACATGGGGTGAGGGAAACCACATCCAAATCAGATCCCATTATCATCATCATCTTCAATGCATGTGCAGATTCCAAAGGGTTACAGGATGGTAATACAGAGCAGGACATTGGGATTTAACCCATGCAAGCACCAAATAATTTGGGAATGTCCAGAGTGATTAGAGAACAGAGCATAAATCCCGCACATCTTATTTTTGAATTCTACTTTTCTGGCTGGGGTTTGCCATGGCATGCATGCCATTTTCTTCCCCAGAGTCCCACCTAGTGCCCTTATTCAGATGGAGCTCTGGAGAGCAAATGTAAAGAGTATGTCAACTCTAGATGGGGTATAAACAGAGTAATTAAAACTGGTCATGAAATAACACGTGCACTCACAGAACCAGCGCATAAGTGGATGTTCGGAGCAGGAGGAATAGTCTTGCCAAGGACTCTGACCCTCTCAATATCACTCCCATAGGAAATGATCGATGAAGGCTGCACTGATGAGGAATTAAATGTGGGTTTATGGATTAAGGGAGATGACTTCTTCTGCATGTTGTGTTATTTATAAATCAATTTTCAAGTTTATTACTGTCCTGGATCTGGTGTCACAGATATAAAACGTTATTCCATTAGTGGTGAGCTCAGAATTGAAGGCAGTAAACTAGTCAACAATAATTCTAGGAGAGAATACTTTACCAAAAAGACATTCAGAGCTTCTAACTCACTACCACAAAGAGTCGAAGCTAATAGTGAATGAGGCAATAATGAGGACGTTGGAATGATACCGGAGGAAGAAAGGGACAGGCGGTCAACCATTGTTCGAGGAGGAGACTTGTGTAGGACCTATAGGGCACGGTGGCACAGAGGTAGAGTTACAGGGCTTACAGTTACTTTTACAGCGCTTACATAGATGCAGGTTCGATCCCGACTATGGGTGCTGCCTGTACAGAGTGTGTACATTCTCACCGTGACCACGTGGATTTTCTCCGAGATCTTCGGTTTCCTCCCACACTCCAAAGACGTACAGGTTTGTAGGTTAATTGGCTTGCTTTAAATATAAATGCAAATTGTCCCTAGTGTGTGTAGGATAGTGTTAATGTGCGGGAATCGCTGGTCGGTGAGGACTGGGTGGGCCGAAGGGCCCGTTTATGATCTGTATCTCGAAACTAAACTAAACTAAAATATGCTGACAAGAACCAGCTACATTTTTTGTTTTAGAACATAGAATCAAGACTGGAACAGCACAGGAACAGGACCTATTAGCCCACAGTGAACAACAGCATGGTATCAAATTAAACCTGCCTGCAGGTGATCTATTGCCATTTATTCCATGCATATGCAGGTGCCCATCTAAAAGTATCTTAAATGTACCTGCCTCCCCACCACCACACCTGGCAGCACATTCCAGGCACCTTCCACCTCAGAAGGATGAGAAGGGATCTTATTGAAACATATAAGATTATTAAGGGTTTGGACACACTAGAGGCAGGAAACATGTTCCCGATGTTGGGGGAGTCCAGAACCAGGGGCCACAGATTAAGAATAAGGGGTAAGCCATTTAGAACGGAGATGAGGAAACACTATTTCACACAGAGTTGTGAGTCTGTGGAATTCTCTGCCTCAGATGGTGGTGGAGGCCGGTTCTCTGGATACTTTCAATAGTTCTCTTAAAGATAGTGGAGTCAGGGGATATGGGGAGAAGGCAGGAACAGGGTACTGATTGTGGATGATCAGCCATGATCACATTGAATGGCGGTGCTGGCTTGAAGGGCCGAATGGCCTACTCCTGCATTTATTATCTATTATCTATTGTCTACTTCATTTACACTATTGGATAAATGTGGAAAAATATGTTTTGCTCAGAGAAAACCACTTCAATTTGTCTTCTACCACAATAATTGAAAGTATCTGTCAGCAAAACTGTATTTACATTCTTTCAACAAATGATTTATTTTAAAAGGGTTCTTCGAGACATAAAGCTATTGTGAATGCAGCTTCAAAACTATAGCAATATTTTTATATCTTCAATTGTTTGACACTGGGTTTTCATTTTAGTGTAATACATTATCAGAGCTTCTCAGCTCTTGGCGTATGAAGCAAATGCAATTTAATTCTTGAAACCAAAGTTATGAGAGTTACAGATATGGACGGGGAAGTGAAAAATGGCAGAGACAGAGATGAGAAAATGAAGGGCGAGGGAAGTTGGAAAGAGTGAGGGGCAGTGATGCTTAGTTTAGTTTAATTTAGTTTTGAGTTCAGTTACAGTGCGAAAACAAGGTCTTTGGTCACCGAGTCCTTGCTGACCAGCAATCACCCGAATGCTAGTTCTATCCTACACACTAGGGACAATTTACAGAAGCCAATTAACCTACAAACCTGCACGTCTTTGGAATGTGGGAGGAAACCGGTGCACCCAGAGAAAACCCACATGGTCGCATGGAGAATGTATAAACTCCATACAGACTGCACTATAGTCAGGATCTAACCCAGGTCTCTGGCACTGGGAGGCAGCAACTCTACCGCTGCACCACCGTGCCACCCCAACGTGTGTTCTTGTTTACAAACATGTTTGTTCACACACTCACAGATATGTACATGCACACCAGTTGCACGTGTTACAAAAGGGATTGTATTTTGAATTTTTTGCACATGCAAAACAGACAACAAATTAGCTTAAATGCATCGCACCACAATTCTGAAATGTTATTCCACTGAGCCCAATGCATGATGCTGATTAAAGAGTGCACATTGCACATTCAGAGCATGAAACCAGGGATCTATTCCTATCATGAGACCAGCAACTGAAGGGGGGCCTCATTGAATCCTCCCGAATAGTGAAAGGCTTGGATACAGTGAATGTGGGGAGGATGTTTCCACTAGTGGGAGAGTCTAGGACCAGAGCTCATAGCCTCAGAATTAAAGGACATTCCTTTAAGAAGGAGATGAGGAGGAATTACTTTAGTCAGGGGGTGGTGAATCTGTGGAATTCTTTGCCACAGAAGTCTGTAGAGGCCATCAATGGATATTTTAAGGCAGAGATAAATAAATTCTTGATTAGTACGGGTGTCAGGGGTTGTGAGGAGAAAGCAGGAGAATGGGGTTAGGAGGGAGAGATAGATTGGCCATAATTGAACGAAGGAGTAGACTTGATGGGCCGAATGGCCCAATTCTACTCCTATCACTTATGACCTGGAATGGGGTGGGAGATTGCAACCTTCACGTGGTCCGCCCTGTTTCGACGAATGCAATCAATCTGCCGTGCACAATCAAATAAGATCAAATTGAACAAGTTGTCCAACAACTTTAGGCTGTGCATGGCATACACAAGAAGAAGATGTCCTGGAATCACATCAAACCGAATGAATGCAGGTGGCATTGTAAATAGTCTGAATTATATTAATAGAGTAAATGTGTTTTTGCAAAAAATACAGCTTGTTTTTAGCAGAACTACTTTGTAGGTCTACCAAATATTTGGACTCAATTCCATAACTTCCTGGTGGGATTTGAATATGACCTCTGGAACGCACAGCCACATAATTCCCAACCACTAAAATTTATAGCTTTGAAATTGACAGGTTGAGAAGAAAAGCTCTTCCCAGATGCATGCATCACCATAGCTATTATTGTCTGTGTGAGACTGGCACTTGAGCAACCCGTGGTACAAAAGGGCAGCGACATGGGGAGCAACGTAAATATAAAGAGTGAAGGCTGCTACACAAGCGTGTCATTATGTCGGAAAAAGACGCTGGGATTCGTATTATACAGACCATTTACAGTCCTCACAGACTTCAGACAACAGTTTAACGATATACAAATGATGGTAGAAATCTACAGAATGTGTAGGAAGGAACTGCGGACGCTGATTTAAACTGAAAATTGACGCAAAAAGCTGGAGTAACTCAGAAGGTCAGACAGCATCTCTGGCGAGAAGGAATAGGTGACGTTTCGGGTTGAGATCCTTAAATCTACAGCATGGAAATAAGCTCTTCGGCCAGCCAGATCCATGCCAACCACCAACCACTGACCAACCACCCATTCACACCATCCCTACATTAAACCCATTTATTATTTTCACGACATTCTCATTAGCTCCCCCCCGATTGTACCACTCACCGCTACACCAGGGGTAATTTACAGAGGGTAATTGAAGAAGGGTCTCGACCCAAAACGTCACCTATTCCTTTTCTCCATAGATGCTGTCTGACCTGCTGAGTTACTCCAGCTTTTTATATCTATCACTGATCTTGCACTCAATGGAGAGCAGCCTCTAGGAGATATTCTTACCACACTGTAGATCAGTATAACTGGAAACAGTAAAAATGTACTTGATTAAGGACCTACCTAAGTTATGGGATGAACTTCAAGAAATATCACAGGAATTGTAGAGACAATTTCATCCTGGACAAAAGGTTCTGACAACATTTCAGAAGGATGATTTTAAATTTATTATCTGCAATAATTTGGAAATATCACCAGTGTTTCTGGGGAGAAACAGATTTCAGTACAGGACACTTTTTATACAATATTTATATCATGCCGTTAAATCATATCGGTGAAGATTTTACCTTAGTAACTACTGTTTATTTCTGTATTCATTGGCATGGTGGCGTAGAAGTAGAGCTACTGCCTTACAGCGCCAGAGACCCGTGTTCGATCCTGACTACAGGTGGTTGTCTGTATGGAGTTTGGACGTTCTCCCCGTGACCTGCATGGATTTTCTCCAAGATCTTCGGCTTCCTCCCACATTCCAAGGATGTACAGGTTTGTCGGTTAATTGGCTTGGTGTAAATGTAAAATATAGTCCCTAGTGTGCGTAGGGTAGCGTTAATGTGCGGGGATAGCTGGTCAGTGCGAACTCGGTGGGCCGAAGAGCCTATTATCGTGCTGCATCTTTAAACTAAACTAAAAAATGCATCATTTACTGTCCCCGGGCAGGCATGTGACTGGTGTGCAGGGACATGGAGCCTGGGGTTTGGTGGGCAGCTGCCCATTCCCAGAAGCAACCAAGGTGGAGGTCAGAGACCAGAGTGTAGCTGAGCTAAAGATCTCAGGTGGTCACGTGATACACCCCAATGTGGAAACACTCGATTCTGAGGAATGTGGATTTTCTGCAATATCATTATTTAGGTTGGGTCTTACAAGTTCATAAATTCAAAAGACAGAGGAACAGAATTAGGCCATTCAGCCCATCGATTCTACTCCACCATTCAATCATGGCTGATCTATCTTTCCCTCTGAACCCCATTCTCCTGCATTCTCCCTGTAATTTTTGACTCCCTTACTAATCAAGAATAATATTTGATGGATTTGTAGATACCAGCCTAAAGCGAGTAACTTTTGGACAACAATGCCTTTACAGTAAAAACTCATCTACCACATCTTTTGTTATGAGATGTTTTGGGATGTGGTGGGAAGGTAGCAGTTGCAGGAGTACCTCGAATCCAGGGCCTAGACCTCTTAGAACAATCCAGACCTAGACCTAGAACATTCCAGAGACCTAGACCAATTCCAAAGACCCAGAACAACCCAGAGACACATCTTCAAATATCCCATCGATGGGAATTGTTGAATTTAAATTCAGTGAATTAAAATAAACTAATCCAAAAACTGGAGTAACTTAGTGGGTCAGGCAGCATCTCTGGAGAAAAGGAATAGGTGACGTTTTGGGTCGAGACCCTTTTTCAGACTCCTTCAGGGTCTGAAGAAGGGTCTTGACACGAAATGTCACTTATTCCTTTTCTCCAAAGATGCTGTCTGACCCGCTGAGTTACGCCAGCTTCGGTCTGTCTATCTTCAGTTTAAAGCAGCATCTGCAGTTCTTTTCTACAAAAAACTAATTATTAGTGGAGGTAACCTCAAAACCACATTGATGTCATTAAAAAAAACAGAGCGGGGCTTCGATTCACAGAGGCCCAGGAGCGGTTGCAGGGGGAGGAGTGGCGTCCGGGTGGTGAGTAGATAAACAGAGCGCGGGGTTTCGATTCACAGAGGCCCAGGAACCGTTGCAGGGGGAGGAGTGGCGTCCGGGTGGTGAGTAGATAAACAGAGCGCGGGGCTTCAATTCACAGAGGCCCAGCAGCGGTTGCAGGGGGAGGAGTGGCGTCCGGGTGGTGAGTAGATAAACAGAGCGCGGGGCTTCGATTCACAGAGGCCCAGGAACCGTTGCAGGGGGAGGGGTGGCGTCCGGGTGGTGAGTAGATAAGCAGAGCGCGGGGCTTCGAATCACAGAGGCCCAGGAGCGGTTGCAGGGGGAGGAGTGACGTCCGGGTGGTGAGTAGATAAGCAGAGCGCGGGGCTTCAATTCACAGAGGCCCAGGAGCGGTTGCAGGGGGAGGGGTGGCGTCCGGGTGGTGAGTAGATAAACAGAGCGCGGGGCTTCGATTCACAGAGGCCCAGGAACCGTTGCAGGGGGAGGAACCTAAATTAGCAACGTTCCATTCACATTTCATATGTGAGGAAGCCGCTGATTGGTGGAAGCGGACTAGAGGCAGCAGCTGATTGGGAGTCAGATCCCTGCTGATTTCTTCCTGGGTAAGGGGGGATAATGAGGGCCAGGGCAGTTTACTGTCCTGCATGTCAGATGTGGAAGGTCATGGAGGCTGAGAGCTTTCCAGACGTCCACATCTGCGCCAGGTGCATTGAGATGGGGCTCCTAAGGGACCGTGTTAGGAACCTGGAGCAGCAGCTCGATGACCTCTATCTGGTCAGGGAGAGTGAGGAGATCATAGAGAGGAGTTATAGGGAGGTGGTCACTCCAAGACCACGGGAGGCAAACAAGTGGGTCACTGTTAGGAAGGGCAAGGGGCAGAGGCAGGGACTAGTGAGTACCCTGGTGGCTGTACACCTTGAAAATGAGTACTCATGTTTGAGTACGGTTGGGGGGGACAGACTACCTGGGGGTAGCAACAGCGGCCGGGCCTCCGGCATAGAGACCGGCCCAGTTGCTCAGAAGGGTAGGGAAAGGAAGAGGAGGGCAATAGTAATAGGGGACTCTATAGTTAGGGGGTCGGATAGGCGATTCTGGGGACGCTGTCAGGAGACCCGGATGGTAGTTTGCCTCCCTGGTGCCAGGGTCTGGGATGTGTCTGAACGTGTTCAAGATATCCTGAAATCGGAGGGAGAGGAGCCTGAGGTCGTGGTACATATATATACCAATGACATAGGTAGAAAAAGAGAAGAGGTCCTGAAAGGAGAATTTAGGGAGTTAGGAGGAGAGTTAAGGAGAAGGACCAAAAGAGTAACAATCTCAGGATTACTGCCTGTGCCACGAGACAGTGAGAGTAGGAATGGAATGAGGTGGAGGATAAATGCGTGGCTGAGGAACTGGTGCAGTGGGCAGGGATTCAAGTTTCTGGATCATTGGGACCTCTTTTGGGGAAGGTGTGACCTGTACAGAAAGGACGGGTTGCACTTGAACCCGAGGGGGACCAATATCCTGGCGGGGAGATTTGCAAAGGCTACTGGGGAGACTTTAAACTAGAACGGTTGGGGGGAGGGACTCAAATAGGGAAAGCTAGCAGTCAGTGTGTGAGGCAGGAGGCAGAGAAGGGAAGCACTCAGACCCAACATGTAGGGGAAAAAGAAGAAAAAGATAATAAACAGAGAATAAGAGGTGGTGGGTTTCTTAAATGTGTATATTTTAATGCTAGGAGCATTGTAAGAAAGGTGGATGAGCTTAGAGCCTGGATTGACACCTGGAAGTATGATGTTGTGGTGATCAGTGAAACATGGTTGCAGGAGGGCTGTGATTGGAAACTAAATATTCCAGGATTTCGTTGCTTCAGGTGTGGTAGAATTGGAGGGGCATGAGGTGGAGGTGTTGCATTGCTTGTCAGGGAAGATATTATACCAGTGCTTTGGCAGGATAGATTAGAGGGCTCGTCTCGGGAGGCTATTTGGGTGGAACTGAGAAATGGGAAAGGTGTAGCAACACTTATAGGGGTGTATTATAGACCGCCTAATGGGGAGCGAGAATTGGAAGAGCAAATATGTAAGGAGATAGCAGATATTAGTAGTAAGCACAAGGTAGTGATTGTGGGAGATTTCAATTCTCCACACATAGACTGGGAAACAAATTCTGTAAATGGGCTGGATGGTTTGGAGTTTGTAAAATGTGTGCAGGATAGTTTTTTGCAGCAATACATAGAAGTACCTACTAGAGAAGGGGCGGTGCTGGACCTCCTGTTAGGAAATGAGACGGGTCAGGTGGCAGAGGTATGCGTTGGGGAACAATTTATTTTCTTCGGTATTCACCAAGGAGAAGGATATTGAATTATGTGAGATAAGGGAAACAAGTAGAGTAGCTATGGAAACTATGAGATTCAAAGAAGAGGAAGTACTGACACTTTTGAAAAATATAAAAGTGGATAAGTCTCCAGGTCCTGACATGATATTCCCTAGGACATTGAGGGAAGTTAGTGTAGAAATAGCAGGGGCTATGACAGAAATATTTCAAATGTGATTAGAAACGGGAATAGTGCCGGAGGATTGGCGTACTGTGCATGTTATTCCATTGTTTAAAAAGGGGTCTAAGAGTAAACCTAGCAATTATTGACCTGTTAGTTTGACGTCAGTGGTGGGCAAATGAATGGAAAGGATACTTAGAGATAATATATATAAGCATCTGGATAAACAGGGTCTGATTAGGAACAGTCAACATGGATTTGTGCCTGGAAGGTCATGTTTGACTAATCTTCTTGAATTTTTGGAAGAGGTTACTAGGGAAATTGATGAGGGTAAAGCAGTGGATGTTGTTTATATGGACTTCAGTAAGGCCTTTGACAAGGTTCCTCATGGAAGGTTGGTTAAGAAGGTTCAATTGTTGGGTATTAATAGTGGAGTAGCCAGATGGATTCAACAGTGGCTGAATGGGAGATGCCAGAGAGTAATGGTGGATGGCTGTTTGTCAGGTTGGAGGCCGGTGACTAGTGGGGTGCCTCAGGGATCTGTTGGGTCCACTGTTGTTTGTCATGTACATCAATGATCTGGATGATGGTGTGGTAAATTGGATTAGTAAGTATGCAGATGATACTAAGATAGGTGGTGTTGTGGATAATGAAGTAGATTTTCAAAGTCTACAGAGAGATTTAGGCCATTTTGAAGAGTGGGCTGAAAGATGGCAGATGGAGTTTAATGCTGATAAGTGTGAGGTGCTACATCTTGGCAGGACAAATCAAAATAGGACGTACATGGTAAATGGTAGCGAATTGAGGAATGCAGTTGAACAGAGGAATCTAGGAATAACTGTACATAGTTCCCTGAAGGTGGAATCTCATGTAGATAGGGTGGTAAAGAAAGCTTTTGGTGTGCTGGCCTTTATAAATCAGAGCATTGAGTATAGAAGTTGGGATGTAATGTTAAAATTGTACAAGGCATTGGTGAGGCCAATTCTGGTGTATGGTGTACAATTTTGGTCGCCTAATTATAGGAAGGATGTCAACAAATTAGAGAGCGTACAGAGGAGATTTACAGGAATGTTGCCTGGGTTTCAGCAACTAAGTTATAGAGAAAGGTTGAACAAGTTAGGTCTTTATTCTTTGGAGCGCAGAAGGTTAAGGGGGGACTTGATAGAGCTCTTTAAAATGATGAGAGGGATAGATAGAGTCGACGTGGATAAGCTTTTCCCATTGAGAGTAGGGAAGATTCAAACAAGAGGACATGACTTGAGAATTAAGGGGCAGAAGTTTAGGGGTAACATGAGGGGGAACTTCTTTACTCAGAGAGTGGTAGCTGTGTGGAATGAGCTTCCAGTGGAAGTGGCGGAGGCAGGGTCGATTTTATCATTTAAAAATAAATTGGATAGGTATATGGATGGGAAAGGAATAGAGGGTTATGGTCTGAGTGCAGGTAGATGGGACTAGGGGAGAATACGTGTACGGCACGGACTTGAAGGGCCGAGATGGTCTGTTTCCATTCTGTAATTGTTATATGGTTATATGGTTAACTGATTCACCAACGTCCTTCCAGAAGGCAGGTTTATTGTCCATATCCATCCTGGCCTTGTCATGACTCCAGATACACCAGGTCAGTGAATCTTAAATACCCTCTGAGATGATCAAGCAGGCTCTTAGTTCAAGGTCAATTAGTGACGGGTAATAAATGTTGACATATTCCCTGAACAATATTTATTTTTTAATTGAGCTTTGTTTCATTACTGGAATAAAATAATTCTATTAGAGGGTCTTCAGTTTGAAGAATATCAACTGTGGTAATATAATTTGTGGGTACATTTCAGCCAATATTTTTATTGCAAGATATAAACTTTAATTAAAATCCTTTGTATCCATTTACAAATGTTTTGAGCTGTCTTGTCTTGTTCGAGCAAAGAGAATAATTAAATGTAGTCCAAAATCTCAGGAAGCAATATTGTCTGGAAGAACAACGCACTGGCTGCGCTCTGTTCATTGAAATACATAATTAGTGACTTTATGTTGTAACATTAAAGATTTTATAGTCTGGATTTAAGGGAGAGACAACATATCATTCAGCATCAGCAGTTTGGCCAGATGTGAATCATAAACATTTCAGAACAGCTTTTTACAAATCGGAAAAGAAGTAAAACAGAATCATGCTTGCCTAATTTCTTTCTGTTACAGTGAAATGACCTATTCCAGCAACTGAAAGTTATCGTGCACTGAGGCAGATTGTCAGGCGTCTCACATAAGCAGTGAGAATATTATGAGTAGATGTTCCATTTAAGCTCTGGGTGGCATGATGGCACAGTGGCAGCGATGCTGCCTGACAGTACTAGAGAACCTGGTTCGATCCTGACTACGGGTGCTGTCTGTACGGAGTTTGTACGTTATCTCTGTACTTGCGTGGGTTTTCTCTGGGTTCTCCGGTTTCCTCCCACACTCCAATGACGCACAGGTTTGCAGGTTAATTGGCTTGGTATAATTGTAAATTGTCCTTAGTGTTTGTAGGATGGTGTTAGTGTGTGTGGATCGCTGGTCGGTGTGGACTCGGTGCGCCGAAGGGCCTGTTTCCACGCTGTATCTCTAAGCTAAACTAAAATAAAATAAAGATAAACACAAAAAGCTGGAGTAACTCTGCGGGTCAGACAGCATCTCTGGAGAAAAGGAATAGGTGATATTTCAGGTCAAGACTAAACCTTCAGACTAAACTAAATCTAGATGTGTTCAAGAAGGAACTGCAGATGCTGGAAGATCGAAGGTACACAAAATTGCTGGAGAAACTCAGCGGGTGCAGCAGCATCTGGAGCGAAGGAAATAGGCGACGTTTCGGGCCGAAACCCTTCTTCAGACTGCACCCGCTGAGTTTCTCCAGCAATTTTGTGTACCTTAAACTCTAGATGTCTTGCTTTCTCTGATTTACTTGTCTTCATTTGCTGGTGAGTAAATGTACATGAGAGAGATACGATGAATGTTCCTGCAACAACATCCTCTCACTCAACATCAATAAGAACAAGGAACTAATCACTGACTTCAGAAAGGGGTAGGGAGACTGTATGCCACATTTTGTAGGGTCAATGATGGAGAGAGTTAGCAGCTTCAAATTCCTGGGCATTAACATCTCAGACGACCTGTGCTCAGCCCAGCACAGAGATTCAGTTCTTGAACAGATGAGCCTGTCCCACTTAGGCGATTTAACGCAATATTTTGCAGCGACTGCCGGCATCTGTCATAGTCGCGGCAGGTTGCCGAAAAATTTCAACATGTTGAAAATCCAGCAGCGACGGGTGCCAGCAAGTCGTCGAAAAAACTGCGTTAAATCGCCTAAGTGGGACAGGCCCATAATCCTACCTCAGCAATGGCAAACTACGGACCACTTCTTATACTGGGTCTGATGAAGGGTCTTGACCCAAATCGTCACCCATTCCTTCTCTCCAGAGATGCTTCCTGTCCTGCTGAGTTACTCCAGCATTTGTGTCTCACCAAGTCAAGCAGCATCAGTGGAGGCAAAAAAGGAATGGTCGATGTTTTTGATTGAGATTTTGCATAAAGACTGGAGTGAGGGGAGGGGGGGATGGGGGGAGAGGAACGATGTGCATTGTGGGGGAGAGGTGTTACAGGAGCTGCTACTTGATCGATGGGGAGAGTATGAAAAGCAGATGGAACCAGGTGGGATAGGGAGGAAGGGACAGAGAGGGAGAACAAAGGATGACAGAACATGGGTGGTGGTGGGAAAGGAATGTGGATATGCAGGTCATGTGAAATTGTAAAATTCAAGGTTCATATCATTGAGTTGTAGGCTCCCCAAGCTGAAAAGAAGTTGCTGTTTCTCTTCTTTGCAATTGACCTCACTATGGCTGTGGAGATTGCTGAGCACAGAGAGGATAGGGTGCAAATGGGAAGGGGAACTGAATGTCCACGCAACCAGAAGCTTGGCATGGCTGTTGGAGATGGAGCTGTTGGAGCTGCTCTGCAATGGGGCCACCTTGTCAATGCTTGGATCCACTGATTTAGATGAGGCCACACAGTCGGCACCAAATGCAATTGGAGGAGGTGCACCCACGTTCTGTCCACAGTGGATATTGAGCTTCCAGCTGCATGTTATTTCAATTTCCCTTCCCGTTCCACCACCAATGTGTATGTCAAGAGCCTGCTCTGTTGCCAGAATGAGGCCAGATGCAAAATTAGAAGAGCAGCTCCTCATATTCCCCTTGGTCAGCCCACAATCCAATGGGGGTGAACATAGCATTATCAAATTCAGGTACGCCACATCCCAGTGTTCCTTCTCCACTCCCACCAATCCACCCAGGTCTCTCTCCCTTTGTTCACCTTTTCCAATCATCACCGCAGCTCATCAATTCCCCTTCTCATCTAGTTCTCTCTAATGTTTACCATCTCCTGTCCTTCCCCTCCCACTCCACCTCTATACACTGGCCATCTCTTCTCTTCCTCCCACTCTTTTTACCTCCACAGATGCTGCTTGACCTGCTGAATTAGGATCTTGACCTGAAACGTCACCCATTCCTTCTCTCCAGAGATGCTGCCTGTCCCGCTGAGTTACTCCAGCATTTTGTGTCTGTCTTTGGTTTAAACCAGCATCTGCCGTTCCTTCATACACATTAAGTCCACGCTGACCATTGATCACCATACATTAGTTCTATGTTATCCCAGTTTTGTATCCTACACACTAAGGACAATTTACAGAAGCCAAATAAACCTACAAACCTGCAATTCTTTGGAATGTTGGAGCAAACCAGACCACCGAGAGAAATCCCATGCAGTCACAGGGAGAACGTACAAACTTGGTATAGACAGCACCCGTAGTCAGGATTGAACTCGGGTCTCTGGGGCTGTAAGGCAACGGCTCAACCAGTGTCTCCCTCGCCCCCAACAAGTTGGAAGTGGATTCATTGGAATTTCGAGGAATGCGGGGTAATCTTATTGAAACTTATAAAATTCACAGGAGGCTTGACGGGATCATTGTTGGCAGGATGTTTCCTATCAAAGAAAAGTTCAGAATAGGACTGAGATAATGAAAAAATTCTTCCCTCAAAGACTGAGGTCCGGATTTTTAATCAGCAGGGTAATCTCAGGTTATGGGGAAAGGGCAGAAGTTGAATTTCAAAAATGCTGGATCAACAATGATTTTATTTAATGACAAAGCAGACTCGAGAGGCCAAAAGAGTCTCTTACGCTTCATAGCCTGTTCTGAACCTCTGTCATGCTATTGTAACCTGTCACTACATTACTCAATTTGCCCTATCTGATATGATACCCATGGAAACAAGTAACATGGGCTCTATATTTAATAATCCAATTTACCATGCCAAGTCGAGGCAATGTTTGAATCTAACATTTTCAAGTTATTGAATCAGCCTTAAATTAAAAAGTCATTCAGACAAAACAAAGAAGGCAATTTCTTGGTGGTTTAATCCTAGTTTTTTCCATTATATTTGAAACAATGATGAGGTAACAACTTTAGTATTTAATTCAATAAGGTTTTGATTCTGAAAAGCGACTGCAACCTTGCCATAAAGAAACAACAATAGGCTGTCATTAGAAAAGGATTTTATCTAAAGAATTTAGAGTCAAAGTCCATAAAAACCTTGAGTTAAAAGAAGTGTGCCCTGTTTTCAAAACAAATTAAAGGGATGATGAAGGAAATCAACGTTAGTTATTTTTTTTTTTTTTTAAATTATTTTAAAAGTTTTAAAAAGATTATTTAAAAGACATGTGAATGCAAAGAAAGGGGAACAAATCAAATAAGAAACTAATAATGGAGAGGAGTTGAGACAATAAGTTGAAGTGTAGATAAGGTTCATATTGCTCTCTTCTTTGAGCAGATGCTTTACATTTCCAGGTTCACTCCAGGTCTGAAGCTTATGCCCTTTACCTGTCGTGCTGAGCAAGTAACTCTTTGTTGGAGGATCCATGCTTCAGATTTTGTTTTATCTAAAGGGTCGGAGTTTGGGCGAAATCGAGTCATTTTGTCAAACCCATCCAAATTATATGTGCCGAAGACTTGGTGCTTGGGAAGACCAGGCAGGAGTTGACGAAATGCGTAGGAAGGAACTGCAGATGCTGGTTTGCACCAAAGGTAGACACAAAATGCTGGAGTAACTCAGCGGGACAGGCAGCATCTCTGGACGGAAGGATTGGGTGACGTTTCGGGTCAAGACCCTTCTTCAGACTGAGAGTCAGGGGAGAGGAAGTCTAGGGATATGGAAGGGTAAGGTGTGAAAATGACAGATCAAATCAGATGATGATGAGGAAATATAGAATGGTTCATTGATATCTGAGAGGAAGGTTACAATGAGGCATACAATTAATAATATTTAATCAGGTGGACAATGAAACTAGTCAGAGAACTAGGATGGGAGAGGGATGGAGTGAGAGGGAAAGCAAGGGTTACTTGAAGTTAGAGAAATCAATATTCATCCCAGGTAGACAAAACTACTAGGTAGACAAATATTCATACTAGGTAATCAATATTCATACCACTGGGTTGAAAGCTGCCCCAGTCAAATATGAGGTGCTGAACCTATTGGACTGAGAGCCACAGGATTGCTAGTTGTGGGTTGACCATCAGTTTACTGCCATGAATATCTATTCAACCACCTCCATCCTCAAACTTCCAAACTCAAGACGATCTCTGGCATCAGATCACCTCCTCACCCATCCCTGACCAGATCATCCCAGTGGCCCTGTCTGTGTCCTACTCCTTCCCCTAGCCTGATCTCATTCAGCAGTTGGAAACTTTACACAGAGATTCCTGGTTCCAACCATGAATCACAGTCCAAATGCAGGGCACCTATCATGGAGATAGATTAAAATAAATGCTAACATATTCTTGCTTCTAATGTTGGCATAGGGCAGCACAGTGGCACAACCTCACTATTAGCTGTTGCTTCACAGTGCCAGAGACTTGGGTTCGACCCTCACCCTGAGTGCTACCTGTGTGGAGGTTGCATGTTCTCATTGTGACCACCTAGGATCACCTTCAGATGCTCCGGTTTCCTCCCAAATTCCAAAGGCGCGCAGGTTTGCAGGTTTATTGGCATCTGTAAATTGACCCTAGAGTGTTGGGAGTGCACAAGAAAGTGGGACAACATAGAACTAGTGTGAAAGGGTGATCAATGGTTGGACTCGATGGGCCAAAGGGCCTGTTTCCATGCTGTATCTTTCAATGACTTAAATTTGCAGCCCCTATCCTGCCCCACAGACCCCACACTCCTTTCATCCTACCTGTTAAATGTTAGGGCACAGATCTCCATTTTGCCAAAGATCAAAACTTGCTTGTGGGGAAAAATGCTGTATCTTCACTCAGTAAAAATAAAATCTGGATGTCCTTCACCTCAGTGGAGGCTTAAGGATCTTTTTCTGCACTGCTAGATCCCTAGACTTCTTTTTGTCTATTTTAGCTGCCCAGAGTTAAATATTACTCTCGTACTGAGACGTCTTTTAGCATTAAGTTGTATGAAACAATAGCCTGCATACGTCACTTTGGTTCCAGCTGAAGTGTTTAGAAAAATAAAACAGGCCACATATACAGGAGCGTGAATTCAAAGTACCCTGTGGCAGGATATTCTTACGTCAAAATCCTTGTGAAGAAGTTTCTCTTCAAATTGTATGTAGATTGTTGTTTCTGTAGCTTATAATCATCTCACCAGGGCTCACGCCCATCCATCCTATTGATCGGCATTGTATTTAATAAAAGAATGAACATCACGCATCCTCCTCCGTGACCTTTTCCCTTAGTTGCAAAAGTCAATCAGTGTAGAATTCATAGTTACCATTTTTAAGCTGTGAAACGCGTTCCCAGAACTGGGTTTTATCAATATTAATGGCTGGCTTTCAAGTAATTATGATATTTGCTTTAAGCTTCTATCCCATGCCTTATAATAGAAACTGCCAGACTACATGATGGAATTGGATTATTTCTTTTATTTGGATTTGCTTCAGTTTTAGCACAGGGAAGAGCTTCACATGGGAATCTGAGGCATATAAATGTTTAAAAAGCTTAGCACCATCACCTTGCCTCTCTGGTTGAACCTTGCCTGATAAGATATGCTATTCAGAGCTCTTTAATGGAATATCAATTCTATTGTGGATTTCTTGCAACTTTTGGCAAATTATTTTGCAACTGTGGCCTATCCATGTTGGCCGTGTAATTCTTCAAACTAGATTCTAACCTTTCAGCTGCGCCTTCCTGCCTCGTCGGAAAACAACAACTTCCGATGGCCTATCTGCTGCATGTTTGCCAGGATAGCAAGAAATATTCATCATCAATATTAAATAAAACCATAAGTAAAGAACCACCGCTTTAAAAGCTATCCTGGAGTTTTATGAATCCATCTATTTAGTCAGTCAGATTTCGACTACACAGTTATGAATTCCTCCAGATTGAGTGTGAAGAAGGTTCTCGACCTAAGATGTCACGTATCCTTGTTCTCCAGGTATGCTGCCTGATTCTTAGAGTTACTCCAGCACCTTGTGTAGTTTATTGTAAACCTGCATCTGCGTTCCTTGTTTCTGCAATCCTTCAGGTTATTTGTCCAATTTGCAGCCTCATCTCATGCACATTGTCTGTCCATTCAAGCAAATACTGTATTTCCCGGCAATGAAGATGCTATTTTTTACCCCAAAATAAGGCACGAAAATGTACCTGCGTCTTGGAGGCCGAAGGTTAGGTTGTCCAAGATAGATAGACTTGGCTATCCCTCAGTACAGCAACATTAAGAATGATGTTACTGCACTGAGGGATAGCCAAGTCTATCCCTCATTGCTGGCAGCTGATGGGAAGCAGCTGTATAGTGGGAAGTGGCTGTAAAAGGACAGCGCCACTAGGGGGGGGGGGGGGGGGGGAAGTGTTCCTTTCACAGCGGGTGGGGTCTGGCCCGGGTCAGCAGGGCCTGGGCTGCACAAATTGGCTGGGCCCGCAGGGGTAAAGTTGTGGGGAGGGCAGGAGCATCTTTGGGCAGGAGCGTTGAGAAGGAGGGGGTCGGGGATCAAGCCAGCAACCTACTCACTCACCGCTGCAGCGGAGCTCCGGGCGTGGAGCCACCGCATTGTGGCCGGGGAGGAAAGTAGCTCAGGTGGCTGCGAGCGGCCGCCGGGACCGGACAGCGGTGTCCTTCGGCACTGGCGCAACCGGTGGAGGTGGTGGTTGGCGGGTAGCTACTGGGTGGAAGGCTGGCTGCTCCGTCCCAGGCTCGATCTCTTGCTCTCTCTCTCTATCTCTCTCGCTCTCTCTCTCTCTCTCTCTCTACTAGTCCCGGGGCAGGCGACCTGGGAACTGCGACTAGACCCGGGGATGCGAGGGATCCGGGAACTGCAGCCAGTCCCGGGTCACGCAGGCGATGCTACTGACACCTGCAGTAAACCAAACCCTTCATCCTGTCCCGCCATCCTTTTCTCAAAATTTAGCAACTTAAATTGGGGGGTGAGTCTTTGACGCAGGTGCGTCTTCATTGCCGGGAAATACGGGTAAGTGGAAAAAAACACATCAAGTGGGAGTGTAGTTGTTGGTATATTTTGTGCTGCGGGCCACCTTATGATGAACAACTTGTTTATTTAAGTAAGGTCTCATCAACTGAATAGTTTGATCTCTCAAGTGTACCACTAACATAGATCTTTTTTCAATTCTAACTATCCACGACTAGTATCAGAAGCAGACACAATCTGAACAAAGCAAGAAAAATAATAAAAGTTGAAGAATTGAAAAATTAATGTTTAAGTAGAGAATATATTTTGAATTGTTTTAGTTTGGGAATAAAACACTGAAAGCTTAAGTAGAGCTAGTTTTACACTTTTATTTATGTCTTTGCTGCAATTTAGATGAAGGGATTCAAAGTAACATTAGCAAATTTGCAGATGACACAAAGCTGGGTGGTAGGGTGAACTGTGAGGAGGATGATATGAGAATGTAGGGTGACTTGGATAGGTTGGATGAGTGGGCAGATGCATGGCAGATGCAGTTTAATGTGGATAAATGTGAGGTTATCCACTTTGGTAGCAAAAACAGGAAGGCAGATTATTATCTAAATGGTGTCAAGTTGGGAAAAAAGGTAAGTACAATGAGATCTGGTAGTCCTTGTTCATCAGTCTATGAAAGTAAGCATGCACTGTGCAGTTTTGATCCCCTAATTTGAGGAAGGACATTCTTGCTACTGAGGGAGTGCAGTGTAGGTTTACAAGGTTAATTCCCGGGATGGCGGGACTGTCATATGCTGAGAGAATGGAGTGGCTGGGCTTGTATACTCTGGAGTTTAGAAGGATGAGAGGGATTCGTATTGAAACATATAAGATTATTAAAGGTTTGGACATGCTAGAGGCAGGAAACATGTTCCCGGTGTTGGGGGAGTCCAGAACTAGGGGCCACTGTTTACAAATGGGTAAGCCATTTAGAATGGAGACGAGGAAATGCTTTTTCACACAGAGAGTGGTGAGTGTGTGGAATTCTCTGCCTCAGAGGGTGGTGGAGGCCAGTTCTCTGGATACTTTAAAGAGAGAGCTTGATAGGGCTCTCAAAGATAGCAGAGTCAGGGGATATGGGGAGAAGGCAGGAATGGGGTACTGATTGGGGATGATCAGCCATGATCATAATGAATGGCGGTGCTGGCTCAAAGGGCCACATGGCCTACTCCTGCATCTATTGTCTATTGCCTAATTCCTTTAAGATTTTGATTTAATGACAGCTCATTCTTTGTGATTATTGCTTAAAATGTAATTTACTCATCGTGGAAAGAGTCAGGCATTTTTTATGTGAATACAATTGCAGGTAATGAATGAGAAGTTGCTGTATGGAAGATTACCAGCAGGAGGGGAATCTGGACAATTTAACATCGGTTAGAACAGAAGAATCCTGCTTAAATGACTTCAAGTGGGCAGCTAATGTGCATCAATTTCTTTAAATGAGGGGGAGTCAAAAGCTCCTGTCCAGATCAGCTTATTCATGTTCATAAGGTACAGAAGCAGAATTAGGCCATTTGGCCCATCGATTCTACTCTGCCATTCAATCATGGCTGATCTATCATTCCCTCTTAACCCCATTCTCCTGCCTTGTCCCCATAACCTCAGACACCCATACTAATCAAGAATATATCAATCTCCACCTTAAAATATCCATTGACTTGGCCTCCACAGCCATCTGTGGCAAAAAAATACACAGATTCACCATCCTCTGACTAAAGAAATTCCTCCTCATCTCCTTTCCAAAGGTATGTCCTTTTATTCTGAAGGTATGGCCTCGGGTCCTAGACTCTCCCCCTATTGGAAACATCCACTCCACATCCACTCTATCCAGGCCTTTCACTACTCAGTAAGTTTCGATGAGGTCCCCCCTCACATTACTAAACTCCAGCGAGTACAGGCCCAGTGCCTTCAAAAGCTCATCAAATGTTAACCTATGAATATAGAGGTGTGGAAAGTACATAACAGCAGCTAGACATTTTGCTGTAATGCCTACTCCATTACTGACATCCATAGTGCAGGCTTCCACACAAATAGGATCAACTCAGGCAACATTGAGGTACAGCTGGAACTATAAATGGGAAAGACAGTAGGAAAGATAACTGATCAGGATCAAAAGAGATCACAATCAAATCGAAATGGAGTTCCACACAAAAACCAGTAATTGGTTTGCACAACCCTGTTTTTGGTCAATGCTGAGTGACTGAAAATCAATTGCACGTAAAGGAAATACTGAAGACTATTTGGAGCCAAATCATGTCAGTTATGATGGTTGGCTAAAAAAACCCCACCACGAGTCATTGGTGCAACCCTGATGTTTTAGAGATACAGTGTGGAAACAGGCCCTTTGGCCCACTGAGTCCATGCCGACCAGCAATCCCCATACACTAGTTTAATCCTACACACTAGGGACAATCAACAGCAGCCAATTAACCTACAAACCTGCATGTCTTTGGCATGTGGGAGGTAACCGGAGCACCAGGAGGAATCCCAAGTGGAGAATGTGTAAACTGCGTACAGATTGCACCCGTAGTCGGGATAGATTCTGGGTCTCTGTCACTGTAAGGCAGCAACTCTGCCGCTGTGTCACTGTGCTGCACATGTCTTGTGGTCTCATGTGATTTCAGGGCTACATGTGATGATTATCACTCTGGCAATGGGGTTTGAGAATGGGCAATGGAGAAGCCGAGGTACGAGCATTGTGGGTTGAACCCTGGCCTCGCGGGTCGGAGGCTTGCGCTGGTCGATGGAGCCTGCAGCCAACAGTGCCTGGGATAGCGGAGCCCGCGGCCGGACCCGAGGGCATGGGTTGGCGCTACGGAGGCTTCGGGAGAGGACCCGGCAGCGACAGTGAAGAGGTCGGTGTGGCGGTCGACGACGGACAAGGACGGACCATGTGGAAGTGAGGACGCCCCTGCCGGGGGAAGAACAAAGGAGGACCTGGCGTGGGGGGGCAGCCATGAGGAGGGGGAGGGGGAGAACAGAAGGGGACCTGGCGCGGATACTTTGTAACTTTGTTAGCGCACTTTATGTGGAGACTATTTGCATACCTTGGGTACACAACCAAAGAATTTCACTGTGACTTGTCACACGTGACAATAAAATAAAGTCTTCATTCATTCATTCATTCATTCATTCATTCATTCATTCATTCATTCATTCATTCATTCATTCATATTGCCCTGGGATTGGCCATCATAGAGCATTCTTGATCAATATAGTTTAAAGCTCATGGCAGCAATCTACAGGTAAGTGAAAACCTTTCTTGCCATGTCTGCATCCCATGCAGTGAAGGGCTCCCCCATCTCCTGTGCCCCCCCCCCCCCCCCATACCCCTGGTCTCCTACCACCTCCCTTCCAGAGCCCTCAATTTACCACACCAGACCTACTGCTCTGAAGACCCACCATGTTCTCCCCAAGATACCACCACTTCCCACCCATGATCCATCAATGTTCCTCGTCAACAATAATGTTGGGCACTCAAATCTCCTCACCCTCCCCTGGACCCTGGCTGGCTTTTCTCCATGATCTTCATCACTAGTACCTCTGCCTGATCTCCATCACCAGCCCTTCCTTCCTGATCCCCATCAACCACCCTCTCCCTTGATTTTGATCACCAGATATCCTCCCTGATCTGCATCGCAAGCTCCCTCTCCCGATCTTCATCACCAGTCCTTATCTCCACTATCTCCATCACAAAGTTCTCTCCTGATCCACATTGCCAGATTCCCTCCTGAGGTCTATTGCCAAAATAGGACAACTATCTTCTACTTTTTTTGAATTACATCTGACACAATCTTTAGTCTTGTGACACAAAGTTCTTTAAAATTCTCACAGATTCTGAACCAAACTCCACAATGCTTGTCAACCTAGACATTTGTTCAACCCCATTATGCATTCACTTTGAGGTAAGTGTTTATAACTATTTCTCTCCTGTGCCAGAATGGGAAAACTGGGCATGTTGACGGTTGAGACCATCATTTTCCCAAAGTCTGGCCTCTGCCCTGAACTAAAGCAATGCAAATCCACATTCCCTTTTGTAATGCATCAAAAATAAATAAACTAAAAGCCACCAATTTCATCCCAACTAAATATAGAGCTTGTATAGGAAGGAACTGCAGATGCTTGTTTACACTGAAGATAGGCACAAAATGCTGGAATAACACGATGGGTCGGGCAGAATCTCTGGAGAAAAAGAATAGGTGATGTTTCAGGTCGAGAGCCTTCTTCAGACTGAGAGTCAGGGGAGAGGGAAACTAGAGGTATACAGCTTAACATTTGAATAGCAAATTGATATATATTGCCAATGACTTTGATCTATAGGTAATTGTCCAAATACATTTTGCACAAAACTTATTTATAGCCAAATCCTTTCAATATAACTATCTATTCAACCACGTTACTCTTCTACATTTATTACAACCACCCTTTAAACAATAAAATCAGTAGAGCAACACATTATGTGGTAAACTAAGGTAATCCAGAATCTTGTCAACCATTCCCTTCTGCATGGTTTGTTCCACGCTTGCATTTAACCTTTGCTGCAAACTTCAGTTACAAATACCTCAGGGTTAACTGCCACTAGATGAGGCTACATACCTCTCCCAATAATGCAGCTCAACAACACTGAAGCAAATTTCATCCCTGTACAAGTTTCTACATCCCACTGTGGTCCAGATTATTGCTTGATCAGTCAGAGAGTTAAGTCTATTTAGGATAGTTGCTGTCCTTATTATAGTTGAGAACAGAACCGAATCTGTGCCCAAATCTTCCATTTAACTACACATCGCTGCAGAGGGACAAATCATCACTCACTCCTAGAAGCGGACAACAGACATTAAGGGGCACCGTCAACCATCATAAGGATGAATCAGGTTTTGATCGTTTCAATATATCACAACCCAAAGAGCATGTACTGGCACCATATACGTATTCACCATGAAGAGGAAATAAGAATTTTGCAACAAAATCGTCACACAGACAGAAAGAGAGAGGGAGTCAAGAGTGTTTTATTATTATATGCCCCAGATAGAACAATGACATTCTTACTTGTGACAGTACAATATAGTACACTGTAAACAATATAATAAACAAAAGTTCAGTGTGTGTATATATACAAATATTCGCAAATACACATTTATATATAGATCATATAAAAAAATATATATACACACACTCGTACATACGTACACACAAATATAGTGAGTTTGTAGGAAAACAGTGTGAGTGTGAAGAAGGGCTATAATTTCAAGACCTGGAGTTGGCAGGAGGATGGGGATACAAGCTGCATTAAATTAATGTGTTTAAGAAGGAACTGCAGATGCTGGAAAATCGAAGGTACACAAAAATGCTGGAGAAACTCAGCGGGTGCAGCAGCATCTATGGAGCGAAGGAAATAGGCAACGTTTCGGGCCGAAACCCTTCTTCAATCTGTGTACCTGCATTTAATTAAACTGGCGATGACATGACAAAGTGCCTGTATAGCCTTCAATTCATATACTCATGCACAATGCTGCAAGCCATGCCATAAAATAAGGCTACTTCAGTGAGGAATTGTGAAGGTGCTCAGACCACAACATGCTCCACCGACATTCATATTTTCCTCTGACAGACACAGTATGTACTATAGTTTAGTACTGTTGAAACTCATTGCTGGGATTCTATAACTTCACAAAAGTCATTTTAAAATAAGCTGAAAGTAATCTAAGATCAGAGAAATTAGACCTTTAGAGCAACCCAAATAATAGACTGTGCTCTGCTTAGCTCACCCCTACCTTCTGTGAAGCTTCTCAATCTTTTATTGTGCTGACCAAAGTTGTTTCCCTTTTATTCCCCAGGCCCACGTGGACAAATTATACACTCACCCTCAGGGAATTGGCTTCTCTTACAGTGACAGCAAAATCATTTTGGAATTGCTTGTATCGGAGAAGCACTTTCACTTCATGAAGGCTATAAAATTGCTCCACACTTTGGGGGAGAAGAATGCAATGTCATCCATGGCTGAATACCGCAGAGTCAGGTTTACTTTAGTGTAGTTTAGTGATACAGGCACTTTGGCCCAAGGATTCTGTGCCGACCGGTAATTCCCACACCCCAACACGCTATCCTACATGCACTAGGGACAATTTACAATTTTACAAACCCAATTACCACAAACCTGTACGTCTTTGGAGAGTGGGAGGATACCGGAGCTCCTGGATGAAACTCACGCAGGTCACGGGGAGAATGTACAAACTCAGTACAGGCAGCACCCGTTGTCAGGATCGAACCAGGGTCTTTGGTGCTGTAAGGCAGCAACTCTACCGCTGCGCCACCGTGCTGCCCGAGGTTGTAAGTTAAATGCTGACTTCATAGACATTCCTGCAACAATCCATCAAATGGCTAAGGGTGTACTGCTCCATTAGTGGTGTGTTTTTATAGGGGTGATATTCAACTAAAGATCTTAGATGGATGCAAAAAATCCGGTCACAATTTCTCGCTCAAGAAGTTAGTTATCCCCATTGGCTTAACCAATGTTCAACCTCGTTTTAAAAGAACACATCATCTGTTTATTGTCCCGTTTCTATTTACCTCAGCAAGTGCGTCAGCATGTGCTGAGATCACAAGAGTCCCAAATAAGTAGGATGCTTTCTTTCTTTTGAGTCAACCATTATTACTAACAAGAAGGCGACAGAAGGGTATTGTTCTTTTTTCCCACAGGTTACAATGCCATGTTGATGAAACGTAGGTTTAGTTTAACTGAGCAATTATCTGTGGAAAGGGTGTCCTTGGATTGAGACTGTTGACATCCTGGCCAAGTAAGTGGAAATACAGCCTTTCTTCAACACTAAGTGAGCTGCCCTTACAACACCAATTACTGGACGTTTACCAAGAAACTGATGATCCTTTATCTTCCTTTGTTTCTACTACTGTTGGTAAGTCGTCATTCCTCCCTCTGCCTTTGAATATATTACATGTTCAAACTGTACCGAACATCAGGTTAGAGACTGAAAAATGTTTGAGGCCAAAAATCCTAAAAGGTTTTGTGATCAGAAAGAAATTTCAGGCGTAATCCTAATAACTCTGACGTTAACCGTTAAGAAATATTGTGCGAAGAATAAGTGCTAACTCATAAACCCCCCCCCCCTCCCACTCCCCTCAACCCCCCACATCTAACAAAGAACACTAAAACATACATTTAACACATACTAAAAAACAACAAAGAAGAAAGGGATGAGACAGACTGTTGGCAAGGCAGCCACTGCAGCACCATCTACCGACACTCAGTGTTTGCACAGCGGTATGGTTGCTGCCTTACAGCGCTTGCAGTGCCGGAGACCCGGGTTCGATCCCGACTAAGGGTGCTGTCTGTACGGAGTTTGTATGTTCTCCCCGTAATCTTCGGTTTCCTCCCACACTCCAAAGACGTACAGGTATTTAGGTTAATTGGCTTGGCATATGTGAAAATTGTCCCTAGTGTTTGTAGGACGGTGTTAATGTGTGGGGGTCGCTGGTCGGTGCGGATTCGGTGGGCTGAAGGGCCTGTTTTCGTGCAGTATTTCTAAACTAAACTAAACTAATGCAAACGTGGCTCACAATGAGGGCTATGTTTTTCGTCCCTTTCTCTCCTGACGAGAGAATCTCGACCCATCAGATGTGCTCCATGTTGGATCGCCATGTGAAATGGAAGATGGCGCTGATGTCTACCACAGCTCAGGAGTGTAGTGCGGACCCCACCTCTGCCACGTACAGCAACACTAAATGTGCCTCGCATTTGATGGCCAAGTACTTACCCGCCAGCGAGGGGATGTGTCATTCACACTTTCCCACCCAATTTCAGTTTTGACCTTGACTATCTGTGCCAGTGAATTCTTCCCACCTGCCATCCAAACACCTGTAAACCAGATTCCCAGCACCAACAGGCAGTCAGACCAGTCGGTAAATGAGTACGGAGGGTCGGTTAGGCCAAGTGTCAATTAACTTCCACGGTGAAGGACTCTGCCTCCCGAGGCCAGTTGTTGACCAATTTGTGGACAACCACTGGCTATCTGCCATGTGGAAAGGCCCTGGAGCTACTTTCAGTGAAAGGAAAATGGCTAACATTAGGATGTGCTGTTAACACATAAGGCACACCTGTTGGTGAGGATGACTAGGAGGTGTTCTACCAAAGGAGCTCACATCTTTGCCTTTCCTCCTACTCGTTCCAACACATACAGAAGTCCTGTTTCTACACAGAATATTGTAATTCTGTCATCATCAGCTCCAGCCAAGCAACTTCACCAGAGAATGAACAAGGTATGTGGGAGGCAAAATAATTCAAACCGAGCTTGTGGAAGACTGTCTTTAAATCCAGCCATTAGTCATTTTTAATCATAATTTTTGAAAGAAAACCGTGGGCTGATAACGATGCCATCTGGTGTCTGATTTACATGGGGAAATAGGCCAGAATAAGAAGCAAATCCACATGAACATGCATGCCCACACAATTCCATGTTTTATCTTCAATTTAAAAAAAGCTGAGTCACAGGTGTCCATGGTTGATAACCAAGCCTCAACTCTGAACTCTGAGTAGTCCTTTGAATGATTTATTGTCATCATACTGCTAAATTGCCTCAAATATCTCTGATGATCATTGTACATGAAAAACCCTATGAAATCAGTTTGATCACCCTTCTTTCATAATGAACAGGCCACGCCTGCCAACATTTCATGTCTGCCCTAAACGGCAACTCTGGCCCGGTTACCGATAATTCTCACATGTCCCAAGGCAACTCTTGCCATAATTCTGACCTTGCCTTGAAAGACAATCCCCCATATCTTCGAGCCTGTCTCGAAAGCAAACCTGGCTAAAATACTGGACCTGGCTCAACACACATCTGGCCAAATTCCAACCTTCTTGGAAGACGAGTAATGTCCAGTTTTACCTGGTTAAAATGCCTCTGAGTAGATGACAATGTCTTAATAATTTGTGTATTGTACAACCAATTGTAAATCTTACCAACTTGTTCGTGGTCACTTAGTTGTAGAGTAACTCTGGTCAGCTTTCATGCTGCTACCAGCTTCAGTGAACCACTTACTGCCGATGAAGCCGTGGGGTGCGTTGTCCCCTAAACTATGAAGCCTTGCTCGTCGTTGGCCTAATTGGTCCAACAGCTTATGCTTCATCCTTCAGGTTTTGCCTGTGGAATAGGTCTTACCTGAATAGAATATTCGGCGGGTGGCTCTAACGTCCCCTGATAGCGGTGTTCACTGCATTGTGTTGGGACGACAACCTTGCTGCCAGGAATCGTACCTCTGACATGTGCCCTTCATCCCTTGAGGTATGCTCCACGCTATACCCTCAGCCTCGGCATCAGATTTACACTGACTCGGCATGTTCTCCTCTTCCATAAGGGAGACATTAAGCAGCCCTACTACTAGGCGCTGCTGGCGCAGCCTCTGCAACTGGCCCACCCTTCAGGGTCAGAAAATGCCCCGGTAAGCTCACCTCCTCCATGAGGGAGACATTAAGCAGCCCTACTACAGGTGCTGCTGCCATACATTTAAGCAGCCCTGTTACAAGTCGCTGCTGGCACTGGCTCTCCCATCTGCCCAACACTGCCATAGACTCAGCATCCAATTTAAGCAGCGTCCCCCCCCCCCCCCCACATTCTTCTAAACTTCAGAAAGTACAGGCCTAGTGCTGACAAACGCTCATCATAGGTTAACCTACTCATTCCTGGGATCATTCTTGTACATAGCCTCTCTCTGTTCCCAGTGCATGGAACGCAGGTTCACAGTTCCAGTGCTCCTTCTCGGCTATGAAAAGTCATGAACAAGGAATATCCTGGAGTCAGTGGAGATGTTGTACTTACTCTCACGAAGGCTTTGAGATCATCCTTGAATTTGGCCACCTGGTAAACTCCGCCCATTATGAGTCTTGAAATAGAGTGTCTATTTGAGAACCTGGTATTGGGCACATCAGATCACTGTCCTCCTTGTTATCACCTCAAAATATTCTATACGTTTAGCCAGGTAAGAACATCTCTTAACAAATCCATACTGACTGCTCCTGATTCTCTAAGGTACACATAAATGCTGTAGAAACTCAGCGGGTGAGGCAGCATCAGGCATGTGCCATCAGGGTAGGCAAGGTAGGCACTGCCTAACCTGACTAAAATTATAAAACGGTAATGACTAAATATAAATAGTAAAGGCATGGGAGAATTATGCCTATCTAAGAGATCGATCTCTTAGGTAGGCATAATTCTCCGAGCCTTTCAACCGCAGCACTTGCAACACGTGAAGGTCTGTGCAGCCCACGTGCCGTCAGAGCTGCTCCAAGCCGTCAATTTCAAGGGGAGCCGAAGGCAGCTGAAATTCTGCCTTTGCTGTACTGCAGCCTACTGTGCATTCGCAGCACTAGTTTCTTGGTGGATTTTTCAAATATGGATTGCCATTATCTGAAGAATATCTTAGAAAACAAAGAGAGAAGAATGGAGTTCGTCTACCAATAATGTGGTAAGTACATTTCTTAGTGCTATATGTTTTTAAATACCATATTTCCTGGGGTGTGTGTGTGTGTGTGTGTGTGTGTGTGTGTGTGTGTGTGTGTGTGTGTGTGTGTGTGTGTGTGTGTGTGTGTGTGTGTGTGTGTGTGTGTGTGTGTGTGTGTGTGTGTGTGTGTGGGGGGGGGGGGGGGGGCGGGGAAGAGTTCCTTTCACAGCGTTTGGGGAGTCTGGCCCGGGGTGGGGTGGGGAGGGCAGGAGTGTTGTGAAGGAGTTTCCTTTTGTGGGCAGTTTTGCACCATCCTGTGATGTCCACTGGGATGTACGCGAGCAATGGGATTGGCGCATGCCCACAAAAATAGCTTCCTTTTTAAACATTGGTATAACATTAACAGACCTTTAATCCTCTGTTAAATTGCAGAATAAATCAGAAATTGCTGGAAATACTCAGCAGATCGACTACTGTTTGCAGAGGCAGGTGAATATTATTTGTAATGTTCATTCAGTTTCTTTCTCCCTTTCTCCACCTGAGCTGAAATGTCTAGTACCCGCAGATTTTGCCATGTGAAACGTTAAGAATTAATTTCCCAAACCATTCATTATTATTTCCCTTTACTTTTGCTTCCTACTTCTAAGAAATGAACAGTTGGATGGGAGATATTAGACCAAGACATGAGGATTCATACAATGATCTGGGGATGAGCTAACAAATGCACTTTGCTAAAGAGGTGCAAGTTTCCCTCTTTGCCTTACCTTTGCTAGTTTTGTTGCGAGTGGACAACTTCCATCAGTTTTGCACCATCCTGTGATGTTTACTGGGATGTAGACGAGCAATGGGATTGGCGCAGCGAGCAATGGGATTGGCGCAGCGCCCACAAAAAGACATCAGCAAGCCTCAGTTCCTGCCTCGTAACACAAATGGCTAAATGGGACCAACTGGGCCAGAAGCTGCACAGTTAACACATGTCTAATTGTGGTGATTAAACTGTGCAAAGGCATGGACAAACAAGAGTCCCAAGCTCCACCAGATGGACAGTGCAACATGGTGAAGTGGTCTAATGATTTTGCCCCTTCCAAATGCCTGGTTATTTTTAGGTTTCGAGAAGATATATATATTTCCCTTTAGGAACTGATAATGAATTTGTTTCCATTGACCTGGCAATGCATTTCAAAATATAGCAGCTGAGTATGTTAAAATCTGCCCTCAATACACGACAATTTCAATTAACGTTGAGGGCTTTCCAAAGTCTTAATCAATAATTTCCTTAATTCACATTGCAAATACAGAAATCAAACATCTATTACAAACTGACGTCTATTACAAACCCACTGACTCTCACAACTACCTCGACCACACTTCTTCCCACCCTGCTTACTGCAAAGACTCTATCCCTACTCCCAATTCCTCCGTCTACGCCGCATCTGCACCCAAGATGAGATATTCCATACCAGGACATCGAAGATGTCCTCATTCTTCAGGGAATGGGGATTCTCCTCTCCCACCATAGATGAGGCCCTCATTCGTGTCTCCTCAGTACTCAGCAGCTCCGCCTTTACTCCCCCTCCCCCTAGTCGCAACAGGGACAGTGTCCCACTAGTCCTTACATTTCACCCCATCAGCCGTTGCATACAATACATAACCCTCCAACATTTTTGTCACCTGCAACAGGATCCCACCACTAGTCACATCTTCCCATCTCCACCCCTTTCTGCCTTTCGCAGAGAACGTTCCCTCCGCAACTCCCTGGTTAACTCATCCCTTCCCACCCAAACCACCCCCTCCCCAGGTACCTTCACCTGTAACCGCCGAAGATGCAAGACCTGTCGCTATACCTCCTCCCTCGACTCTGTCCAGGGATCCTGGCAATCCTTTCAGGTTAGGCAGAGGTTCACTTGCACCACCTCCAACCTCGTCTACAGTATTCGTTCTTCAAGATGTGGACTTTTATACTTCGGTGAGACCAAACGTAGACTGGGCGATCGTTTCGTTGAGCACCTTTGCTCAGTCCGCCTAGATATATCTGATCTCCTGGTTGATAAACATTTTAATTCTCCTTCCCATTCCCACACTGACCTTTCCGTCCTCAGTCTCCTCCATTGTCAGAGTGAGGCTAAACACAAATTGGAGAAACAGCATCTCATATTTCACTTGGGCAGCTTACAGCTCAGTGGTATGAATATTGATTTCTCTAACCAAGTAACCCCGGCATTCCCTCTCTCTCCATCCCTCCCCCACCCACATTGCACCAGCTTTTCATTTTCACCCAACAAGCAGCTAACGATGGCCTGTTTCCTTTATCATCGTTATGTCTTTGCATATCTTCCATTAATTGTTCTATATCTCTCTACATCATCATCTATATTTCTCGGGTTCCCTTTCCCGTGACTTTCAGTCTGAAGAAGGGTCTCAACCCGAAACGTCACCCATTCCATCTCACCAGAGATGCTGCTTGTCCCGCTGAGTTACTCCAGCATTTTGTGTCTATCAACAGAAAATTTGTGTTGTTATTGTGTTCTGAGGGCAACTGGCCTTTGAGCTGTCCTTCGAAAATAGGAAATCTCCCAGGAAGTGTCCATGCACAAAATGTACTGCTTTTTCTCTCCATAGATGCTGCTTGATATTCTGTTTCTCCATCACTCATGTTGTTTTTTAAAGTTTAGATTCAAGATGCCTGGATTTTTTAAACTTTATTCCCATAAAATGTGACACCCCAGTAAAGCAGCAAAACACAAACTTACGCATTGACAGAGTAGCCAAAAGTTGTAATCCTGCTTCAGTTCATTTTGTTCATTATTGCAAGTTTGTTCTTAATTTAAATGAAATGAATCAAAAGTGGGAATGGGCAGTTAGCTATGCTGCCTAAAAGCTCCAAGGACCCAGGATCAAACCAAACCTCCAGTGCTGTCTATGTGGAGCTTGCATGTTCCCGCTGTCAATGTGTTGGTTTCTGGAACTCCATTTTGTTTTCACTTCCCAAAAACATGTCCAGGTAGGTTAATTGGCACCATAAACTATTCCTTAGTGTAGGTAGTTGACCTAAGGAAGGGGTGTTAATGGGCATGTAAGGAAGAATATGTTACCGACTCCAGATATGAGCTGACATGGACAGTGTGTAAAACATGGGTAACATGAGACAGTGCAGCCTTTGCTAAGAGCAATGGAGAAATGGCATGAGTTATCATACAACGAAGTGGGGCACATTTCTAATTTGCCAAGTTATTGCCCTGCTCCTTTTGCAAGAAGTAGGCTTTATTGACTTTAAGAATCAGTTTTGCAGACCCTCAAGAACCTGTTGACGGAGGCATGCAATAACCATATTGGTCAGAGAGGAGGATGAATTTGTTCTTGCACGGGGCTGAGATTCTTTGGGATTTTCTACTGCCCAGTGAACTGTGAAACTTATGTGATGAAGCATAATTATGGCTGAGGTAATTTGTTCTGTGGACTTTAGGTGTTTCATGGGTATGGAGCTCAAGCGAGAAGATGGAATTATGCCATCAAGTAGATAGACCGTGGTCTTCTTGAATAGCGGAGTAGATTCTCTGGGCCGCTAGCCAACTAATGCTCATATTGCTCAGGGCCTTATTTCAAAAAATGGCATTGTTGTGGGAGATGGAACTGAAAGATAATATTATTAGATTTGAGGCTTATTTATAAATTCCTTCCAAAATGAAGTCAATAATTTTCAGGGATAGTTTTGTTGGGTCAGTTTGTAAATATAGAAATGTACTGATTTAGTTCCACAATTGTTCAATGAATAACAATGTATGCTGGAAAATAGGGAAATTAAATCGGAATCTGCACTGGGATCCAGGGTCCATGTTAGGGTCAGGACCTAGAAACTGAGCGATGACAGGGGTAGCACCGAATACTGGCTCACAACAGGTAGCTCAAATCCCATATCAGTGTCACAATCAGGAAAATAGATTCACACTAGGATCAGGACCAGAAACCAAATCTTTACTAGGATTAAACATTACGTCCACATTATGGATGGGGCCAGGAACAAGGCCCACTGAGACCTGGACCCGGAATCAGACCCGCTCAATACGCACATACCATGACCAAGCCAACCCTGAGGTCAGGGCCAGCAACCAGGAACCAGGTCCACCACATGAACAGCATCAAGAACCAGACACACATTACGATCAGAATCCAGAACCAGGACAACTCTAGGAAACAGGATCCGGGGCCAGGCTTCCACTATGACTCAAGATTAGGAACTAGGGATACACACTCAGATCACGATTAGGACCAAGCCCACTATAGACCCATGCTGTTAGAACTGACATCCAGGTTCACACTAGAGACAGGATCAGAAACCAGGCCCACAGATACAAGTCATTTTCAAAGTTTCTTTATTTTCTCCTGAGATAGTTAAAATGACGAGTTTAATCGTCAATAGCATCCTTTAAGGGGCTGTCCCACTTGGGCGACCTAATTGGCAAGTTTAGAAGAGTTTAGGAGAGTTTGAAAAAATGACATGTTGAAGACCTCCTTCGACTATGTTGAAGACTAGCTTCGACTAGCTACGACTAACTTCGGGAAAATTCGACACCGAATAGTGGAGAGTGAAGATGACCTCCTTCTATATCATTCGACCTCCCTTCGACTATGATGAAGACTATCTACGACTACCTTCGACTACCTATGATTACCTTTGACTACCCTTGACTTCCTACAAATAACACGCCAATCTACTATGACCTACTACTACTAAACCTACGAGTAAAAAAAGTATCGATTTTTTCCATGGCGACCTTTTTTTACTCGCGGGCATTTTTTAACATATTGGAAAAAACGCTGCAACCTAGCTGAGGCTTCGAGTACGCGGAGGCCAATCTCGAGCATGAGGGAGAGTTACGAAGACCTCCTACGACCTTGTGTCAACCATGCTGCGAGTATGAGTCGAGGGCAAACTCGCCAGAACTCGCGGATTAGGTCGCCCAAGTGGGATAGGCCCCTTTATGAAACTAATAAATGTTGATGATTTCTGATAATGCACATGTTGGATCTGTGTGGAATTTGAAATCATTTTAGCATTTTCATCTTCAATTGTCAATTTTCATCTTACTCTCTTGCAATCTTTTCTCTTTTAGTCACCACCTCTCACTGGGTCCACAGCCTTGCCACATGCATTCCATCCAAAAGTGGAAAGGTTGGAGAGAACGAGATTTTTCAGCTTTTTGTTAGTTAAAGTTCATTCCAAGCAGGAGCAGGAAAGCAGTATAATGAATATCAATAATAAATAAGCACATTGATAGCCTTGCACTCTTATGCTGAGCTCCATCATAATTAAGTGTTTTTTCTTGTGATGTATTAGTGAATTTGTTCTCCAAAATGAGTCTGGATAATTAGTTAAAATATCTTCAAAAAGTTGACTTGGTGGAGAGTGTACTATTAAAACAAAGTATCCGCAGTCTCTCATAAATAAGAAATTCGTGCTGAAACATGTTCACCAGAAGCCCATCTGCCTGTCGTGTGGACCAGCATCAGAATGAATCGCTTTCGGCTGCCCATCTTTAGTTAATGATGTAACATAAAGCTGCTGCGTAATTGTCTCCAAACATAAACAACATCTACTGAATAATTTAATTCAGGTGCAGTGGGCTTTCAAGTTGATCCATCATTTTCCAGCCGCAGAACACAAACACCCTACAGGGAGAATGTTCACTTGCAAATGTTTGACCGATAACAATACGAACCATATAGAAGTAAACCCTCTTGTGACGATATGTGTAGATATGCAAGTATGTAATCAGTGTGTGTGTGTGTGTGTGTGTGTGTGTGTGTGTGTGCATGTATCTGTGATGTGCGTGAGTAGGCGGTATAGTATGTGTGTATGCACTATTGGTGTATGTGTGTGCCATGCATTTGTATGTGTACATATAGCATGCGTTTGCACATGTACCTGTGATGTTTGTGTGTGTAATGAGTCTGTGTATGTGGTGTATGTATAGTATGTATATGTGTGAGTGACATGCATGTGCATTTGCGTGTGTGTGTGTGTTAATAACTGGCACTGGCCACTCAAATCAGCTGCCCCGGACATTTCTATGATTGGTTTATTGTATTTTAACGTTGTGTTTTACCTGCTTTTAACTATTTATACTGTTCCATCAGGGACTGGATTGTTTTTAGTGTTATTATGTGTGAAATGTTTTAAATTTCATGTGCGATGCTCCGCTATTCCCTGGGAAACGTCTTTTCATTTTGCACTGTACAACTGTTGCTTGCAAGATGACAATAAAGGTTGATTGATTGATTGATTGAATAGCATTGCTCGCTGGCTGTCAGAGTCTGAACCTTCTAACCTGGCCTGTTCTATACTGGGCCTTCCTGTGGAGATCTGGGAAATGTTGGGACAAGCCCAGGTCATTGTATTGGTTCCCAGTAAATGTCAGGAGCAGCAATGCGCCCTCATGTAATACATTTCACATTTTGATGCTGTGCATTCGATGAACCGTTCTATTGGTCAGGCTGTGACTTATGGTTAGGGGTTAACTTGCATACAGCAACTGGGAACTTTGTGGTCAATGCTGATCCACACAATCAATAACAGAGGACACGGGTTATTCTTCCATTCAGTGTGTAAGTACTTGCCTCACCTTCCTATCAGCCAACTATTAGTACACATCAAAACATCAAAGGAAAGAAAGAATAAATTCCCAGATTAGTGGATGGACACAAATTGAGGATTAAAATGTGACCACTCTGATGAAGGTTCTCCTGCATTAGAGTTTAAATTTTAAGATATTAGGATTCCAGTGGGCCCACCAGTTGCTCTTTTGTCTTTGTTTGTCGATTTTTGTGAGGAGAGAATCATCCTCACGTCAACCCTAAGAAACCTGTAGGAATTTTGTATGTTTCAATGATATCTCCTCTCATTACCTTGAAGTCAAGAGAATATTGGACCAACCAGCCAATCTCTCCTCACTGGCCAACATACTGCTATCTCCAGGATCAATCAGATAAATCAACAATCTCCCTCCCTTTACCCTTTCAATGATAAATACATCTAAATCGCTTGATCCTTGGATTATTTTCCCCTAATTCCTTTCCTTCACAAATTTACAAACATCTCTGCAATCCCTCACGACCACCTCCCAAATGCTATCACTTGGTCACCAATTCAACTCATCCTCCAATGATGCCTCTAACCTCGTGATCATAGCTCTGACCCTTAATTCCTTAACAACGACAATTACACCATTATTATAAATCAACCTAACATCCTGCAACTCAGGATCGTTTTCCCACAGCTTCACCCCAAGGCAGTTTACCCTTCCCTCCCCCATCACGTCCAGAAACAATAATGTGTTCTCTGTGATCTCCACTATTGTGGTTAAATTCCTATGCATGTCTTTAATCTGAGAGGCTTGGCACAAACCAAATGCCATCTGACTACAGAGTGATGAGTTCATGTACATCTTTAAACATGTCTGAAGAAGAGTCTCGACCCGAAACGTCACCTATTCCTTCGCTCCATGGATGCTGCCTCACCCCTGGTTTGATCCTAACTATGGGTGCTTGTCTGTACGGAGTTTGCACATTCTCCCCGTGACCTATGTGGATTTTCTCCAGGAGCTCCGGTTTCCTCCCACACTTCCAAGACGTACAGGTTTGCAGGTTAATTGGCTTGATATAGTTGTAAAATGTCCCTAATGTGTAGGATAAGTGTACGGGGATTGCTGGTCAGTGCAGGCTTGGAGGGCTAAATCTCTAAACTATCTCTACTGTACTCGTACTGTATCTCTAAACTAAACTAAACAAAACTAAACATGACCTGAAAGATGAATTCTGTTTTTCGTCTTACAGGTGTTGCCTGACACAGTTATGGAAATGGTAATGTTCTCCAGCCTCTTGCTTTTTTTTTCTTGATCGTAACTCCTGTAAGCTCGGTTAGCTGATGGTCAGACTGGGCACAAGTGAAACTAGATCATGCCCAGACGATGCTACTTCAGTCCTTCTGACCTACATCACATTCACTGGGACTTCTGCACATTCTGGTTTTGTTTAATCTTTCAGAATGTGAACTCTGTCTCCGGTTTATCGGAAATCACCCTCCTCGCTCGAGTGTGGCCTGGTTCACGCTGCCATGGTGAGTTTTAGTGAAACAAATCTGTCCTCCATGGCTAATAATCAACAAAATAGCTACACATGACGAATCCAAAATAGTGTCTGTGAAAAGTCTGCCAAATTATTAAAAAACTGCAGATGCTGGAAGACTGAAATGAAAACAATGAAAGAATATGTTACCGACTCCAGATATGAGCTGACATGGACAGTGTGTAAAACATGGGTAACATGAGACAGTGCAGCCTTTGCTAAGAGCAATGGAGAAATGGCATGAGTTATCATACAACGAAGTGGGGCACATTTCTAATTTGCCAAGTTATTGCCCTGCTCCTTTTGCAAGAAGTAGGCTTTATTGACTTTAAGAATCAGTTTTGCAGACCCTCAAGAACCTGTTGACGGAGGCATGCAATAACCATATTGGTCAGAGAGGAGGATGAATTTGTTCTTGCACGGGGCTGAGATTCTTTGGGATTTTCTACTGCCCAGTGAACTGTGAAACTTATGTGATGAAGCATAATTATGGCTGAGGTAATTTGTTCTGTGGACTTTAGGTGTTTCATGGGTATGGAGCTCAAGCGAGAAGATGGAATTATGCCATCAAGTAGATAGACCGTGGTCTTCTTGAATAGCGGAATAGATTCTCTGGGCCGCTAGCCAACTAATGCTCATATTGCTCAGGGCCTTATTCCAAAAAATGGCATTGTTGTGGGAGATGGAACTGAAAGATAATATTATTAGATTTGAGGCTTATTTATAAATTCCTTCCAAAATGAAGTCAATAATTTTCAGGGATAGTTTTGTTGGGTCAGTTTGTAAATATAGAAATGTACTGATTTAGTTCCACAATTGTTCAATGAATAACAATGTATGCTGGAAAATAGGGAAATTAAATCAGAATCTGCATTGGGATCCAGGGTCCATGTTAGGGTCAGGACCTAGAAACTGAGCGATGACGGGGGTAGCACCGAATACTGGCTCACAACAGGTAGCTCAAATCCCATATCAGTGTCACAATCAGGAAAATAGATTCACACTAGGATCAAGACCAGGAACCAAATCTTTACTAGGATTAAACATTACGTCCACATTATGGATGGGGCCAGGAACAAGGCCCACTGAGACCTGGACCCGGAATCAGACCCGCTCAATACGCACATACCATGACCAAGCCAACCCTGAGGTCAGGGTCAGCAACCAGGAACCAGGTCCACCACATGAACAGCATCAAGAACCAGACACACATTACGATCAGGATCCAGAACCAGGACAACACTAGGAAACAGGATCCGGGCCAGGCTTCCACTATGACTCAAGACTAGGAACTAGGGATACACACTCAGGTCACGATTAGGACCCAAGCCCACTATAGACCCATGCTGTTAGAACTGACATCCAGGTTCACACTAGAGACAGGATCAGAAACCAGGCCCACAGATACAAGTCATTTTCAAAGTTTCTTTATTTTATCCTGAGATAGTTAAAATGACGAGTTTAATCGTCAATAGCATCCTTTAAGGGGCTGTCCCACTTGGGCGACCTAATTGGCAAGTTTAGAAGAGTTTAGGGGAGTTTGAAAAAATGACATGTTGAAGATCTCCTTCGACTATGTTGAAGACTAGCTTCGACTAGCTACGACTAACTTCGGGAAAATTCGACACCGAATAGTGGAGAGTGAAGATGACCTCCTTCTATATCATTCGACCTCCCTTCGACTATGATGAAGACTATCTACGACTACCTTCGACTACCTATGATTACCTTTGACTACCCTCGACTTCCTACAAATAACACGCCAATCTACTATGACCTACTACGACTAAACCTACGAGTAAAAAAAGTATCGATTTTTTCCATGGCGACCTTTTTTTACTCGCGGGCATTTTTTAACATATTGGAAAAAACGCTGCAACCTAGCTGAGGCTTCGAGTACGCGGAGGCCACTCTCGAGCATGAGGGAGAGTTACGAAGACCTCCTACGACCTTGTGTCAACCATGCTGCGAGTATGAGTCAAGGGCAAACTCGCCAGAACTCGCGGATTAGGTCGCCCAAGTGGGACAGGCCCCTTTATGAAACTAATAAATGTTGATGATTTCTGATAATGCACATGTTGGATCTGTGTGGAATTTGAAATCATTTTAGCATTTTCATCTTCATCTTCAATTGTCAATTTTCATCTTACTCTCTTGCAATCTTTTCTCTTTTAGTCACCGCCTCTCACTGGGTCCACAGCCTTGCCACATGCATTCCATCCAAAAGTGGAAAGGTTGGAGAGAACGAGATTTTTCAGCTTTTTGTTAGTTAAAGTTCATTCCAAGCAGGAGCAGGAAAGCAGTATAATGAATATCAATAATAAATAAGCACATTGATAGCCTTGCACTCTTATGCTGAGCTCCATCATAATTAAGTGTTTTTTCTTGTGATGTATTAGTGAATTTGTTCTCCAAAATGAGTCTGGATAATTAGTTAAAATATCTTCAAAAAGTTGACTTGGTGGAGAGTGTACTATTAAAACAAAGTATCCGCAGTCTCTCATAAATAAGAAATTCGTGCTGAAACATGTTCACCAGAAGCCCATCTGCCTGTCGTGTGGACCAGCATCAGAATGAATCGCTTTCGGCTGCCCATCTTTAGTTAATGATGTAACATAAAGCTGCTGCGTAATTGTCTCCAAACATAAACAACATCTACTGAATAATTTACTTCAGGTGCAGTGGGCTTTCAAGTTGATCCATCATTTTCCAACTGCAGAACACAAACACCCTACAGGGAGAATGTTCACTTGCAAATGTTTGACCGATAACAATACGAACCACATAGAAGAAAAACCCTCTTGTGACGATATGTGTAGATATGCAAGTATGTAATCTGTGTGTGTGTGTGTGTGTGTGTGTGTGTGTGTGTGTGTGTGTGTATCTGTGATGTGCGTGAGTAGGTGGTATAGTATGTGTGCATGCACTATGTGTGTGTGTGTGTGCCATGCATTTGTATGTGTACATATAGCATGCGTTTGCACATGTACCTGTGATGTGTGTGTGTGTAATGAGTCTGTGTATGTGGTGTATGTATAGTATGTATATGTGTGAGTGACATGCATGTGCATGTGCATTTGCGTGTGTGTGTGTGTTGATAACTGGCACTGGCCACTCAAATCAACTGCCCCGGACATTTTTATGATTGGTTTATTGTATTTTAACGTTGTGTTTTACCTGCTTTTAACTATTTATACTGTTCCATCAGGGACTGGATTGTTTTTAGTGTTATTATGTGTGAAATGTTTTAAATTTCATGTGTGATGCTCCGCTATTCCCTGGGAAACGTCTTTTCATTTTGCACTGTACAACTGTTGCTTGCAAGATGACAATAAAGGTTGCTTGATTGATTGATTGAATAGCATTGCTCGCTGGCTGTCAGAGTCTGAACCTTCTAACCTGGCCTGTTCTATACTGGGCCTTCCTGTGGAGATCTGGGAAATGTTGGGACAAGCCCAGGTCATTGTATTGGTTCCCAGTAAATGTCAGGAGCAGCAATGCGCCCTCATGTAATACATTTCACATTTTGATGCTGTGCATTCGATGAACCGTTCTATTGGTCAGGCTGTGACTTATGGTTAGGGGTTAACTTGCATACAGCAACTGGGAACTTTGTGGTCAATGCTGATCCACACAATCAATAACAGAGGACACGGGTTATTCTTCCATTCAGTGTGTAAGTACTTGCCTCACCTTCCTATCAGCCAACTATTAGTACACATCAAAACATCAAAGGAAAGAAAGAATAAATTCCCAGATTAGTGGATGGACACAAATTGAGGATTAAAATGTGACCACTCTGATGAAGGTTCTCCTGCATTAGAGTTTAAATTTTAAGATATTAGGATTCCAGTGGGCCCACCAGTTGCTCTTTTGTCTTTGTTTGTCGATTTTTGTGAGGAGAGAATCATCCTCACGTCAACCCTAAGAAACCTGTAGGAATTTTGTATGTTTCAATGATATCTCCTCTCATTACCTTGAAGTCAAGAGAATATTGGACCAACCAGCCAATCTCTCCTCACTGGCCAACATACTGCTATCTCCAGGATCAATCAGATAAATCAACAATCTCCCTCCCTTTACCCTTTCAATGATAAATACATCTAAATCGCTTGATCCTTGGATTATTTTCCCCTAATTCCTTTCCTTCACAAATTTACAAACATCTCTGCAATCCCTCACGACCACCTCCCAAATGCTATCACTTGGTCACCAATTCAACTCATCCTCCAATGATGCCTCTAACCTCGTGATCATAGCTCTGACCCTTAATTCCTTAACAACGACAATTACACCATTATTATAAATCAACCTAACATCCTGCAACTCAGGATCGTTTTCCCACAGCTTCACCCCAAGGCAGTTTACCCTTCCCTCCCCCATCACGTCCAGAAACAATAATGTGTTCTCTGTGATCTCCACTATTGTGGTTAAATTCCTATGCATGTCTTTAATCTGAGAGGCTTGGCACAAACCAAATGCCATCTGACTACAGAGTGATGAGTTCATGTACATCTTTAAACATGTCTGAAGAAGAGTCTCGACCCGAAACGTCACCTATTCCTTCGCTCCATGGATGCTGCCTCACCCCTGGTTTGATCCTAACTATGGGTGCTTGTCTGTACGGAGTTTGCACATTCTCCCCGTGACCTATGTGGATTTTCTCCAGGAGCTCCGGTTTCCTCCCACACTTCCAAGACGTACAGGTTTGCAGGTTAATTGGCTTGATATAGTTGTAAAATGTCCCTAATGTGTAGGATAAGTGTACGGGGATTGCTGGTCAGTGCAGGCTTGGAGGGCTAAATCTCTAAACTATCTCTACTGTACTCGTACTGTATCTCTAAACTAAACTAAACAAAACTAAACATGACCTGAAAGATGAATTCTGTTTTTCGTCTTACAGGTGTTGCCTGACACAGTTATGGAAATGGTAATGTTCTCCAGCCTCTTGCTTTTTTTTTCTTGATCGTAACTCCTGTAAGCTCGGTTAGCTGATGGTCAGACTGGGCACAAGTGAAACTAGATCATGCCCAGACGATGCTACTTCAGTCCTTCTGACCTACATCACATTCACTGGGACTTCTGCACATTCTGGTTTTGTTTAATCTTTCAGAATGTGAACTCTGTCTCCGGTTTATCGGAAATCACCCTCCTCGCTCGAGTGTGGCCTGGTTCACGCTGCCATGGTGAGTTTTAGTGAAACAAATCTGTCCTCCATGGCTAATAATCAACAAAATAGCTACACATGACGAATCCAAAATAGTGTCTGTGAAAAGTCTGCCAAATTATTAAAAAACTGCAGATGCTGGAAGACTGAAATGAAAACAATCGTCTCAGCAGGTCAGACAACATCCGTAGAGAAAGAAACAGAGTAAATATTTGTCAGAATCCTTTGTCAGACATTTGTAATGAATTGATTCAGCTTTTTCACCCTTTGGTTTTGGCTGAGACGAGAGAGTGCGGAATTCAAGACAATGGTTGGGAATAGTGCAGCATTAAGGAACGTCTGCACCACTGTCCTCAAGATATAATGTTTTTAAGAATGAAGAAGGGTTTAGGACCGAAACATTGTCTATTTCCTTCGCTCCCGCTGAGTTTCTCCAGCATTTTTGTGTATCCTCAAGATATAATGATTGGCTCCAATATCACTTTCTTTTCGAATGCGGAGAGGGTCTCCTTGAGCCCTAATGACTTCATTTTGTCATGGTCCCTTGATGACACCCATAGTCAAATCATATCTTGGTGTCCAGGGACACCCAACTTTGTTGTGGGCAACATATACTTGGGCAACTTTCCACCATGTTGGAGAGATGTCAGTGTTGGAATTGGTTGGAGGGCAAGTCTTCAGCCCACTGTGAGGATGCTTCAGGCCCCAGACCTTTGATGTGTCCAAGAATCTCACCTGTTTCTTCCTATCATGCAGAGTGAATTGAATTGGCTGACGAAGGGTCTCGACCTGAAACGTCACCCATTCCTTCTCTACAGAGATGCTGCCTGTCCCGCTGAGTTACTCCGGCATCATGAAACTGTATTCAGCCAATTCAAAGATATTGAATTATTTAATTGAATTCTGCACCCTCTCGTATAAGCCAAAACCAAAGGGTGAAAAAGCTCAATCAATTCATGACACAATTCGGACAAAGGATCATGTCATCACCATTTACAGCCCAGTCATTCCCTCTTCTCCTCCTCCCATGTCAGGTAGAAGACACAAAGATTTGCAAGCACATACCACCACATTCTGGTGTGTCGCTAGGAACTGCAGATGCTGATTTACACCCAGGGTAGACACAAAATGCTGGAGTAACTCAGTGGAACAGGCAGCATCTCGGGATAGAAGGAATGGGCGATGTTTTTCGGGGAACAGCTTCTGCCCTGCTGTTATCAGACTACTGGATGGTCATCACATAAGCAAAGGGTTTTGACCTGATTTTCCAACATACCTCATTGCGGCAACATCGGCCCTTGCACTTTTACAATTTATTTCTCTATGTCTGTAACGCTATCAAGCTGTGACACTATATTCCTCACTATTATTTTTCTCTTTGCACCACCTGCTATACTTGTAGATGGCTTGCTTGTGCTCATGTACAGCATGATTTGACTGGATGGCATGCAAAGTTTTTCACTGTATCTCGGTACAATAATAAGCCTTTACCAATACCACTGAGGACCGGGATGTTTATGGAGGCTTCTCCCGCCCCCATTTACTCTTTAATTATTCACCATGATTTGTGATTAATGTGCATGACTGTAGAGCTTTGATCGGAACCGCTGGTCCATTACACACCACAAGCGACTACAAGCAGGAATTTTGCTTTGTCATTTCGCATGCTTGTTATCCTAAGTGCTAGCTTCTTCAGGCTGGTATCTCATGTGTCATGTTTAGATGGGTTTGATGCTCCTGCCAGCATTCCACCCTAGAGGATATATGTTATGCTGGAATACAATCTTGCTGCTGTTGATGGTCCACAGTGCATGATGGGTGACCAACACTGAAGTAGCTCGATCTGTTCTGCACATATTGGCATAGAGCGGCACGGTGGCGCAGCGGTAGAGTTACTGCGTTACCCGGGTTCGATCCCGACTATGGGTGCTGTCTGTACAGAGTTTGTACGTTCTCCCCGTGACCGCGTGAGTGTTCCCCGAGGTCGTCGGTTTCTTCTCACACTCCAAAGGCGTACAGGTTTGTAGGTTAATTGGCTTGGTGTAAGTATAAATAGTAAGATTAAACGAGAACTTACAAGTTTGAAGTTTGATCTTTATTTTATGAGGAGTAACGTTGAGGGATTACGTGAAGACCCCGTCCAGTACGCATGCGTGTCAATCTTCAAAGCAGCGGTGTGAAATCACAGATAACAGTTATTGAACTGAACATAGTAAGATAAGAGAACCAGAATACCAGTTGAACTTTATGATAGAGGGCTGGGAGCGGAGGGCACGTAATCCCTCAACATTATTCATAAAATAACTGGTAATTTCTCGTTTAATCTTACTATTTTACTTCGGAGTCACGTGAGTGACTACGTGAAGATTTTAAAGCTCTGTGATTTCATGCCGTGGAACCGAGTCCAGGCGTCATACACTGCATCAGTAGGCCAATGATGAGTGAACATTAAGAATGCATTCAGACATGACATAGATATAGACATGTTGATGCTATTAATGAATAATAGTGGCAATAGTAACCTCCCTCAACCTGGAGGAAGTATGAACCATACCTAACATAGAGTTGGCAAATACCCCTGATCTGGCAATAGGTTTATTCTGAATATTTGGACAGATCAATAGTTTGACCATCCTGCAACCGCTAGGATGTGGTCCATCCCTGCTGCTGAGGTATAACGGTCCAGGTGGAGTGAGACTCAATGTCAATGTACACTCCTGTATATGCCAGACCCATATAACCATCTGGAGAAGGTTCGTAGTGATTCCTTCTAACAAGATTTTATGTAACTAATAATATTGCTGTCAGTCTATAAGGCTCTTGGGAACCTTGACATACTGGTGTAGATGCGTGATCACACGCAACCCAAGGTCCATGGGATATGCAACATCTAGTTTGGTCTTATGTCACTGTCTAATCTGCTTGATTAATCATAAACAAAACATGTTATTATAGCCCGCAGATATGATCATCCTATCCAGTGTTGCAATGACTGGACCCATAGCGCTGTACTCAGTGCCATGGCATAATCACTAGTACGTGAGTATGAGGATGTTGCTGGTGCCCATCGGTGAAGTGACGTAGTACAATGTTAACAACCCATATCTCTGCGTCCCTAAGCCTGGGAGGTTTTAAGCTGATGATACCTTCATATTCTGGATGTCAGAGGGTGAGACCGGACAGAGTGGTTTATGTACTCCTCAGCCAAATGATGAGGAGGTACTTCAGGCACAGTAATGGAATAGTAACTTAATGTTATAATCCCATAAAACTGAATTTTAATGTGTCAGTCATCCGTGCCGAGTTAAACGTAAGGAAGCATAAACAATGCTTCCCATCTCCTATGCAGATTGCTGCTATTTGGTGCTATCCCTGCAATCTGTAGTGAGCACTCTTAACGCTTATGGTTTTACAACCCGAGCCGCAGAAACGATCTCTCGGAATCTGTAAGTCTATGAATTGATTATATCATGCAGAGGATGGTTTCAACATCACAACTGAACCAGCATCTTTTTATCCGGAATTAACCATGTAAGGTTTTATGTTAATTCTTCGCCTCAGCAGGAGCCATAGGTATATAACCCAGGCAGGCACTATGAAAATGCGGAAGCGGGAATCTTGCAGAAATTTTGCAAGACCCGTCTATTGAGGCCAGATGGAGGAAGACATAAAAGAACATTCCTTCCTAGTGTAGCGAGAATGCACCCTTCGCCACTGTATGCCTCGTTCACTGTTGATTGAACCTGGATGCAAGCAACTCAATAGTTAGTGTTCTATCAATCCACATTGTCATTAAATACTTTGTGATCACACATTCATTCTGTGTTGTCATTGATTTTGCATAATAATACACCAGTGCTAAATGCGGTTTGGTAAATCTCTCACCGGATACTTTGATTTGATTGTACCTTTGTGATTAACATATACCACCACCAAAGTGTATCACCTTGGACTTGTGCATGCCGTATATGCATATCCACACACCCTTTAATGCACAGAATACACCTGGTGTCCATTGACAGTTGATACCATGACTGAACACTTGATAACTCATGCTAATCCCATCTGCCTCCGCAACTAGAGATGGTATTAGTAAATTACCCATCTTTGGGCAATAGCATTAGTTTGGAAATGACTGAAGATTTACGGATAAGAGGTTTTAGTGGAGCAAAGCTGTCCATCATTGTGACTTTGATTGTTTTAGCTAAAAATAGCAGAGGTCTAACTTATTGTCTCAGAGCTGATCTCAGACCAATAAATGGATGATTGTATCCCAATAATCAATAGTTTCAGTTGGTATCAGCTTAATTTAAATTTAACTGGACGGGTGAGAACCAATTCCTCAAATATAGCTATGTGGCTAATAAGGCTAATTTAGTAAAATACAGTATGTTCAATATCATCCAGATTGGCCATGCTACTTATTTGTTAGCTCTGTGCAGCCGAATCACTGATAGTAGTGATTTGGTAAATAATCTGGAAACTGGAGTTAGCCCATTTTGCAATGCTACTGAGTGTATCGTTGCCTCATCCAGTTAAATTTCAAATATCTTCAACCCTGTGAGCGGAAATGATCAAATGGAAGTTATTCAGAAAAGTCCATACTGCACATGCGGGTTGAGGCTTTGACAATGATCAGTCCATATCCCATTCTTGTGAGCCTTGTCTTGAAAGGCAACTCCAACCATACCTGTGTGCAGTATAAACTAATATAGTGTTATCCCAAACCAGTGTAAATATTCAAACCAGTTTAATATTACCAACTTGTATCCGTGACAGGAGACATCATCAATGTGGTTCCATACCTTTATCCGAATGGGAGGACTTATGCAACCCGACCCAGGAGCTGCCTCAAACATGTGTGCATGATTTTGCACCTGCTCCTGGGAGGTAGAGGAGCTTGAGTACGAGGTTGGCACATCTTCCAGGAAGGCCGTTCTGGGCTGTGGCCTAAAAAAGACCTTTGTCCTGGTTGTACGGCCTTCAAGCTTTCACCAGCTTCAGTTCATCGTGGTTTGCTGGTGGGTGCGTAGGGGTGCTGCCGTCGAAGATGTGAGGTCTTGTGTGATGATGTGGCCTTCCTGAATCCGACGGCCACTCGTCAAGCTCCTGCTGCTGGTAGTGTTGTTCCTGCACCCCCTGCACACTTGTGGTTTCTTCAGCCAAACCCCTGTCTTCAGAGTCAGCCCAGAAGTGACTCCTAATGCTCCCCTCTGTCGAGGGAGATGCAATATGCAGCCCTCAATAAGGTGCTGCCATGGGCGTCCCAGGACCCCCTGGTGACTAGACTCCAATGCCGGAGCATGTCACATTGGAGCTTCTGCTCCATCAACCGCTCCATGCGGGATATGCGATCACAGTTGCTCCCGCTGGTGGTGAGTCTTCACAGCCCAACTCGTCCGAGTCTTCAGCCTGTCCGGCTTCTGCTTGGCTTTCCCACCAGTCTGAGGTGTCGATACCGACTGTGCAGGTGCCAGGTCGGAGACTGCTGATCAATAGCGATCCAGGTGCAGTCTACAGCTGCTGACTGCCCGCAATTCCGCGGTCCTCCGCAGTCAGTCTGGATGCGATCCATTCCTGTAACATATTCTTACAAAATAGCACAAAACGACCTTCGAGTAAGGAATTTACCTGCATGTCCTTTTTAAACCTTCTGCTGCGGGGCAACGCTCCTCCCGAGCCTGGTCTCGTGGTCGGGGTTTGTTACAGCTGGGGTTCCTCTGTGGTCCTTGTAGAAACACTTCCATGCGGGTTATTTCTCCCCCCGAGCTTTTTCTCCGCGGTCCCTTATAACAGGGCTTCTCCACGGTGTTCTCCAGTCAGGGCTTTCTTTCCTCCCCTCCCTCCCCCCCCCCCCCCCCCCCCCCCCGATCTGGGTATCCCCGCAGTAACTCAGTTACCGCACTGTATCTCTAAACTAAACTAAAACTATATGCTGCCTGATCTGTTGGACATTCCCACCATTTCTTTTATTTCAGATATCCAGGAATTGCCCTGCATTTTACAGTCCTAGCATTTGTTTTTAATCTCCACTGCCCTCATTAATCTCTCAGTGTGGACACTCCAGCAGTCTGAACGTCAGTGATTAACAAACATTAATCACCCTGTCATGGGCAGCATCAACAGCATTTGGGTCACCTGGACAATCTTGGTCTCTGCTCCATCACAACCATTCACACTCCACCAGACCCACACTCTGACATTCAAAAGCCACTTGTTTCCTCACTTAAGATAGACACAAAATGCTGGAGTAACTCAGTGGGACAGGCAGCATCTCTGGAGAGAAGGAATGGGTGACGTTTTGGATCGATACCCTTCTTCTCAGACTGAGTGTCAGGGGAGAAGGAGACACAGAGATATGGAAGGGTAATGTGTGAAAATGCAAGATCAAAGCAGACAAAGTTCAAGGAAAATATAGAATAGATTATTGTTAGCTAGGGGAAGGTGACAACGAGGCATACAGAGATATACTTTAATCAGGAGGACAGCCACACTGGTCAGAAACTAGGGTGAGGGAGGGATGGAGAGAAAGAGAGAGAAAGGGTTACTTGAAATTAGAGAAATCATTATCATACCGCTGGGGTGTAAGCTGCCCAAACAAAACATGAGCTGTTCCTCCAAATTGTGTTGGGCCTCACTCTGACAGTGGAGGAGGCCCAGGACAGAATTGCCAGTGTTGGAATAGGAGGGGGATTTAAAGTGTTTAGCAACTGGGAGATCGGTTGCTAAATGGGTCTAGGCAGACTGAGTGGAGTTTTGCTGAAAGATCATCAAGCTGAAACATAAATTCTGTTTCCCTCCCCACAGATGCTGCCTCATTTGTGGAGCATATTTTGTTTTTGTTTATGTCAGATTCCTTCCAATCCATTGCATGCCTTCCTAAAACTTTGCTGGTGTCAAGGTAATTTTTTAACAACAATAAAACAATTACATTGGTTTAGAGTTTCGAGATACAGCATGGAAATAGGCCCTTCGTTCCACCGAATCCATCGCGAACATCGATTATGTTCACGGTAGTTCTATATTATCTCACTTTCTCATCGACTCCCTACATACTAGGAGAGATTTCCAGAGGTCAGTTAACCTACAAACCCACACATCTTTGGGATATGGGCGGAAACCAGAACACCCAGAAGAAACCCACGCAATCACAGGTAGAACGTGTAAACTCCGCACTTGCATCACCCAAGGCCAGGATCGAATCTGGGTTTCTGGGGGTATGAGGCAGCAGCTCCACCAGCAATTTCACCTGAGATCAAACAAGACATTTGGGAAGAATGGAAAGGTCTTTGGACTCTGCAAGCTGTCAGAAGACAATCAGGGTGATTTGTGGGTTGAACTTGAGTTCCCAATGCTGATGGCTCAACCTCTCCCCACTTCACAGAAAGGCCAGAGTGCTTAGGCCTTGAGTTGTTGCAGTAATGGTTACTGTAGCCCCACAGGGACAGCCCCAGAAATCCAGCACAATCTAAACCTTGGTTAAAACCAGATCTGGCCACGTAACTAAAGAACATTTTGAAATTGATTTGTTAATTACTTGTCCAAATGAAGCCCCGGAAAAAATATGACTACACACAAAAATTACAAGAAGAAAAGTTCAGATCAGAAATAGTCATGTAAAATAGCCGCATAAAATTACACACCATTTGCATGGAGTTAATTAATTACGGCCTAATTTGTCCAAATATATAACCAGAGAAATTTCAATTTTCCCTGGAGCTATTTAATGTAAATTATTATTTTGATGTGATTTAAATATCAGACAAAATAAACTTCAGGTGTGTTTTGAGCTTTCTGCACATCCAATGAATGAATTGGGAATGATGCAATGCCAGATTCATAACATCACCTGAATCTGGCTGGCATGCTTCAAAGATTGTAAACTTGCATTTTCATTTGGACTCGTCCTCCTTCCTGCCTTTTCAGAGTAATAGTATCAACATGATCGTCTTCATAGTTTAATTTGAGCCTCGGGCCCTGTAGGGTTTGCCGAACATTGTGAATTCTCAGTGAAAGCAACTCCCTTTCAAAAGCCAAAGGAAAGATTCTGGTTCCGTGCAAGTTGTTGCATTGCCCCTCACAGCAAATTTCATCCCAATATATATATTTCAATTTATGTTGAACAGCATGTAGCAACATAAAAGTGTGTTTGGTATAAATATTGTGCCTTGGAGAAGGATACTTAGCTCGGATTAATCGGAGCCATTGCTTATTTCCTTCTATTATGGTTGTGACTATGCTCAGCTGGACGGTTCCATTGGAAGACATTTATGATCTTAAACTCCTGCTTTAACTACATGACTGTGACTCTGTTCACCAGAACATAAGCAATGCAATTAACCACATCCAGGTGTTACTTATTATTCTTTAGACTGCCTCACCGTTGCAAAACAAATGTGTCATTTAAATGGTGCTATGCAACCTACCCCAATATCATTCCCCCACCTAGGTTCTTTAAAAAAATAATTTCCAAGGATTGTCACCATCTCTGAGAATCCTCCCTGGTTGTTCTTCATGATGTGCTGGTGATCTGATTTCTCGGGCATGTGGTGCAAATGCAGATGGGTGAAGAGTGCCAGGATTTTGGTCTCAGTGGTAATGGAGCAATAAGAGTCAAGATCCATGCGTTTGTTAAAGGTATGTTTGGAGGTGAGCACGTTTCATGCATCTACTGCTTTTGTCCTTCCAGATGGTGTGTTTAGTCAGTATTACTAGAGAAGTCTCACGTAGAATAGCGAACAACAATTACCCAACTTCTGTATGAAACATCTATACGAAAGTATAATATATAACAAAAATTGTACTACTGTATCTGCAATACTGCTAATATCATCAATTCAGTGCAGGGAATTTACATAAATCATCTCAGTTTTATCCTTACAATTTAGACACCAAATTAGTGGAATGAATTATTGCCTGTATTTCACTGCCAGCCATTTATTGCCTAATTGCTTCTTCCTTGTTTTATATCATTTTGTAGACGAAGAACCTATTGGTGATATGACGTTATTATGAAGGTAGACAAAAATGCTGGAGAATCTCAGCGGGTGAAGCAGCATTTATGGAGCGAAGGAATAGGTGACGTTTCAGGTCAAGACCCTGCCTCATGAAGTTATTATGAAATGGTTGCACCTCCAGCACATCCTAAATCAATAATGTATAGGAAGCAACTGCAGATGCTGGTTTAAACCGAAGATAGACACAAAGAGCTGGAGTAACTCAGTGGGTCTGACAGCATCTCTGCAGAAAAGGAATAGGTGACGTTTCAGGTCAAGTCCCTTCCTCCGTTGATTATAAGATTCTGATGTACATTCCTGGGATTTTTGTGTAGATTCACATCCAAAGCAGCACCTTCTGGCCACAGTCATGACATTAATGCTATTGAATAGACATATGTTTTCTAGTGAATACCTTGCTTTAAGAGAAGCCTGGGCAATGGGAGATGCAATGGAGAGAGGGTAGGCCATTTAGCTCTCCTGGTAGACACTATTGTTCTGGATAAGCATGTCTGTAGCATGTGCCACACATTGATCCAACACATGCTTGAGGACCAGCTAGATTCTATGCAGGGCATGCAAGAGGCACAGAGTTTAATGACGCACATATTCCAGGAGGTGCCCCCTGTTCCTGAGCTGGAAAGAACCCAGGATGCCCATTGAGGAAAATAAGTAATGGCAAATAGGGAGAGGGGCATTGTGTTTAGTACAGAATAACATTAAGGGAGGCAACTGTTCAGAGGGATGAAATGTTGGGAATTCAAGCACACCTATTATGGAGGTAAATGTAGCATAATAATTATTGAGGATTTGATAGTCCCGGATTAGAAGATAATTCTGCAACACACAATGTAACCCTGGCATAATGGTTTTGTGCATCTCTGGTGACAGCAACTTGAATAACCATCAGTGGATGTGGATATGTTAAGGAGTCATCCGGTGACCATGTGGCGACAGTCTAATTGCCTAAAAAATAGCCAAAATGGGACAGGCCCTTAATGCTTTTGGTGAATTTCTATTGCGCACCATTTCTGGTGTGGACTCTCGATTTGGTGGTGACCCTAGTTTCTCCCCACTGATCTTATTTTTTGATGCTACGGTGGAAAGCTTTGCATCACAGTCCCATTTCCCCCCTATTTAATCTATCAATGTCCCATTGCAAATATCTGCTGTCACCCACACCACATATTTGGCACTTACACTGGCAGCATGGTTGGCTTGGAGTAACTTCAAACTGACCAGGCAACCAGGCAAAACCCAATCACTCAGAGCGAGAACATCCAAATTCTATACCAGACAGCATGGGGGATTAGTTTTACTTATAGTTTTTTAGTCTTTGGAATGCGAGAGGAAACCAGAGCAGAGAGCACCTGTAATCAGGATCGAACCCAGGTCTCTGGTGCTCTAGGGCAGCAACTCTACCGCTGCACCACCCTGCCACCCTGTCCTATGTATCATTTCTCATTCTCAATGTATCTGCCCATTCTAAAGTGCTTTTTTTAAAGTTAAGCACTCATTAAGCACACAAACCTTACATGTGAAAAATGGCTGTGTGAGTGAGATCATGATAAATCTGTAGCAGTTCAGTATGATGTGCCTTACCTTGTTACAATTCTCAGGGTAAAGATGTAATTCCTAAATTCTTCATGAGTTTTCTTCTCACAATCCTATAGTTCAATATTTTGTCTTAATCAATTGATCACCAAAGCAGACCAAACACATCAGACTGAATGTATAATGTAATTGCAGAGATTCTAACGTCATCTACAACTTTGAAATTATTTTCTGTGTACCGACAGGATATTTGAAGTATAATGGATTAAATGTTCGTTTTAAATAATGCCATGGCATGCCCATCGCAAGACAACATTTATCTATCTTCTTCAATCCTTCTTATGCCAAAATGGAAATTACTCTTACTGTTTGATACTTTCATCTATTTTTTCTAAGTTATAGAACTTTGGAAAATGCTTCCTGCTGTGGTCTAAAGACTTGTGAGACCTGTGCTTGGCATCACCTTGATACTGCTTCTTAATGTACCTCCTGACCTGGAAACATATCATCAGTCCTTCATTATTAGAGTCATAGAGTATCATAGATACAGCGTGGAAACAAGCCCTTGGGCACAACTTGTCCACACCGGCCAATATGTCCCAGCAACACCAGTCCCGCCTGCTGCATTTGGCCCATATCCCTCTAGACCTGTCCTATCCATGTAGCTGTCTAACGTTGGGATGCTGGATGTAAATCCTGGAATTCCCTGCCCAATGTCCTAGTGAGAGCACCTTCACCTGAAGACTCCAGCTGTTCAAGAAGATGGCTCCTCACCATCTTTGCAGGGGCAGAGAGGGATGGGCAACAGAAACTAGTAATGGATGGATCCTTACAATTAAAACACAATAAGTTGTTTTACAAAACGTGGGCTTGTATTTTATTCACATTGTATCTCATTGAACAAAGTTAGTGCCGAGGAATGCATTAGTCCATTCAAAGCCTCCTTACTCACCTTCATTATGCCATTGCTACAAATGCTCCCAACTCCTGGTTGGGTTATGCAGTAGCACAGCAGGTAGAACTGCTGCCTCAGCTTCAGTGACCTTAGTTTGACCATAATGTGGCACAGTCATGCAGCAGTAGAGTTGCTGCCTTACAGCGCCGGGGACTCGGGTTTGATCCCTGTGATCAGGTAGGATTTGTACATTCTCCCTGTGACCGCATGGGTTTTGTCCGGGTGCTCTGGTTTCATCCCACATTCCAAAGACATACAGGTGATCTGTTCTACATTTTCCTTGATCGCCAATCCCTTTGTCCTATTTTCACCCTTCACTTCCTTATCTGTGTATCTCCCTCTCCCCTGATTCTCAATCTGAAGAAGGGTCTCGACCTGAAACGTCACCCATTCCTTCTCTCCAGAGATGCTGCCTGTCCTGCTGAGTTACTCCAGCATTTTGTATCTACCTTAGGTTTGTAGGTTAATTGAGTTCTGCTAACTGACCCGAGTGCCCAGGTTCTGCCTTACATTAGTATACAAGATGGACTGAGAATGTAAAGCAGAAGCTTTGAAAATGTTGAGCAAGTTCTCAGTTGAGATACAACTAGTGTACAGGGATCGCTGGTGAGTGTGGACTCAGTGTTGAAGGACCTGTTTCCATGCTCTATCTCTAAACTAAATTAAACTAAACAATCAAGAACAACTTCACAAATTGTCTCTAGAATTTTCTACAAACATTGTTGCAGCCCAAGAAGCCTCCTTGAAAGGTTGGCAAACTTAAATGAGCAATTATAGTACATCACCAACATTACAAACATCACATTGGCTTTAACCAATTTATCAGCATCAGTGCTCGCAATTTAGGATGGGTTGCTTTGGTCTACACTGCTGATACTGTCACTTCTGGTGATTCCCTTAGTTGTGTTGTCCAAAGAATCTTTGTGTCGGGTGGAGTTCCGTTGTGAGTTTTGAGCTTAAGGAGATTTAGAATACCCAACGCTGGTGGTGATATATGGAGGGGTGAGGGACAGAGAGTCTAGCAAGTAAGTTATCTAAAGAGAACTCACCTATATCAGCCAGGGGTAGGTTGAGGGAGGGCCTCTTTATGTGCAGGAAGGAACTGCAGATGCTAGTTTAAACTGAAGATAGACACAACATCTTGGAGTAACTCTGCGGGACAGGCGGCATCTCTGGGGAGAAGAAATGGGTGACATTTCGGGTCGAGAAGAAGGGTCTCAATCCAAAAAGTCACCTATTCCTTTTTTCCAGAGATGCTGTCTGACCCGCTGAGTTACTCCAGCTTTTTGTGTCTATCTTTTGTGGTCACGTTAACTGGTCAACGGCGTCTACTTCAAACTGAGAGTCAGGGGAGAGGGGAACTAGAGATATGGAAGGGTAAGGTGTGAAAACAAGCCTCTTTATGTTGCTAAGCGGCAGGTGTCACGAGTCCTGTAAAAACCTGCAGGGAGTTGGCATTTGGAGGAGAGTTATTAATCATCATCCGTCATTGTATATAGGTTTGGGGAGTGTTGTAGAACAGAGATACCTACTAATATGGTACATAGTTCCTTGAAAATGGTAACTGTTAGACAGGTTGGCAAAGAAAACATACAGTGCATTTGTCTTCATCATTTGGGGCATTAAGTACAATAGGGGTGGGATGCTGCAGCTATCTAAGAGAGAGTGCAGAAATGATTGTCAACACTTGAGTTACAAGGAAAGACAAGATAGGCTCGGCCTGTTTTCCCTGGAGAGAAGAAGGCTGAGGCGTGATCACAGACGTTTATAAAATACTGAAGGGTGGACACGTCTTTTTCTCAGGAAGAGGAAATCTAAAACTAGAGAACATAGGTCTAAGATAAGAGGGGAAAGATTTTGATAGGATCTGAAAGGCCATGGGAAGTGGTAGAGAGGAAAAGTTACAGTATTTAAAAGACATTTAGATAGGAACGTTTGTGAGGGATGTTGTCCAAATGCAGGATAATGGGAGTTGCTCAGGTAGTGTGAATGGTCAGCATGGACAAATTGGGCCAAAGGACCTGTTTACGCCCTGTTTGACTCTATGCCCAGGTTCTGCCTTGCATGAGTATACAAGATAGACTGAGAATGGAAAGCAGGAGCTTTGAAAATTATGAGTGAGTTCTCAAATTTCAATCGCTTTCTACTTTTCATTGAAACCACATCATGTAATGCATAAAATCACAGTACAGTGTAATCTAATTTCCAGGCAAGATGATTCATCACATATCCATTCAACCACTCAGTGCAATGACATTATTCACTCTTTACAACACAATAGATTGTACCTATGGTTTCAATACTTCTTAAACTGATTCTAAATATTCCTGCTGAAACCATTGCTATCTGCGATGCAGCGGAATTGCATGGCCGTCATCGGCAATGAATTGTTGGCGTTTAATACACAGCCCACTTATTTCATTAACATTCATTGTGGTCTTTTCCCCTATTGTTTCCTATGTAGCATCGATTTACATAAATAATCTATTTATATTTTAACTGTCTATTTGCCCAGTAGTGTTGGCCTTGATGCCATATGCAAATAAATGGAAATCAGCCTAGTCTCCAGTTGCAGATGGTTGGCTCAGTATTCATAATGAGTTTAAAATGCTCAAAGGTGGTGAAGCAGACACATGCTCAGGAGAGGGATGTTGATGAAAGAGGTGGAAAGGGGGAAGTGTTGGCTCATTGGTGAGGGCAGCAATTAAGGGCCATTGCTGCCTCATAAAATGCCAAACAGCTTCTTGAATCACTATGGACTTAAGCTGGATATTCTGCCAAGGTGGAGGGTATAGTTCCAGCACTTTGACCAAAGTCACGTGTGTTTAGGAGAGAAAACATGACCAAACTTGGGCTGAGTGGTAGAATCTGGGGGCAGTTGCTGGGAATATGGGAAGAATTGAGTAGGATTAGCACGAATGGATTCTTGTTGGTCGGCATGGACTCGATGAATTGTTTCCATGCTGCATGATGTTAATGGAGGGTTGGGATGGGTGAGTGCCTGATTGCTCGATGGAAGTAGTGGGAATACATATCCATGAGGCCCATGGCAGTGTTCAAATCACAAATCTGAGTGCAATGCTTCAAAAAGTCTAAGGACCTCAGACAAGTTAACAAGAACGTCTTCAAATGCCATATTTTACCAGGTCTAAAGTAATACAAAACGCGATACCAACAACCTCAGTCATTGCTTAGTTTTAGTTCAAGTCACTACATCCACAACGCCCCATATATATGTATCTATACACACACACACACACACACACACACACACACACACACACACACACACACACACACTCTTCTACATACAGTACATATATATACACACACACACATACATCAATTCTATCGGTCCATTACCCATCACGTGCTTCACCACACACTCACACACTCACACACTCACACACCTACCACTCTCACACACTCACACACCTACCACTCTCACAGACTTCACACCCGTAACATGTACCACACACGCACAATCATTCAACCATGATAAAGACATCACTTTAACCCATTGCTCAACACCCAATAACGTAATGCCCACTCACCGACAAAACGCTGGTGTGTAAAACTGCCGGAAGCAGGAACTAATGGGCGGGGATCAGGTATGACTGTTCTGATGCTCAGTGTGGTCCATTATTGGGAATATGATTGCAGAAGACCATTACTGCAACATGCACTACACACAGCACCTCGATGGGGACAGCATAGAGGCAGAAGCTGGGGTTGCGGACTGTGAGGGAAACTGTTAAAGTATACAGTGGGATATGGATGAGCTACAGAAGTGGCCTGCAGCTCCATGGACTTTAATCTAATCAAGTGTGAGGTGTTGCAATTTGAGAGGTCACATGTAAGGGGGAACTAATGGCATGACCCGTATAAGCATTGATGCACAGAGGGATCTTGGAATCCAAGTCCATAACTCACTGAAAATGGCAACACAAGGAGATAGAGTGGTAAAGAAAGGATTTGGTATGTTTGTTCTCATAGGTTGGGGCATTGAGTATTAGAGTCAGGAAGTCATCAAGCAGCTCTATAGGACTTCAGTTAGGCCGCAGTTCTCGTTGCCGCAATGCAGGAAGTATGTAGAGGCTTTGGGAAGGGTGCAGAGGAGGTTTCCAGAATGATCCTGGATTAGGGGGTATTAGCTACAGGGAGAGCTTGGACAGACTTGGATTGTTTTCTATGGAACGCCAGAGGTTTCAGTGAGACCTGATAGAGGTGGTAAAATTATTCCATCCTTGACTGCGACCAATTGGCTTGACCGGAAACCTTAGTTAGTTAAAAGTTTTCATCAGCTGCTGCATGACATTAAATAGCCTTCTTTATTTTGAATCAAGTATGAGAAAAAACCCACCAGAATTGTAGCGATACCAAACTAAACAGTGCAATTCAATTGTACAGCTTGTACAGCTGTCATTCTAGGGACCCAGGCTCAGTCCTAGACTCCAATGGTGTCTGTGTGGAATTTATCCCTGGGATCACATGGGTGTCCTCTGGGTACTCTGGTTTCATCCCACATCCTAAAAATGTGCAGGTCATTTGGGTTGATTGCCCGATCATGTGGGGGTGACTGATAGAATCTGCAGAGAGTTAATAGGAATTAAAAAAGGGTAGATATAAAAATGGGTGGTTGATGGTTGGAGTGGACTTTCCTACGTGTGATTTCTGTGCTGTATCTCGCTAGTGCTTGGGTTAACATCTAAGTAAATAATGACACTTCTAACTCTTCCAGTGAAGAGTCACTCTAAAGGGCCTGTCCCACTTTCACGACTTAATTCAAAATCTCTGCCGAGACCTAAAAAAAATCAAGATTGTGGTAATCTACGAACTCCTACGACCTTCCACGACTATGTTCACGAACTCCTACGAGGATGTCTATGAATTCCCACGATTATTTCGATGCTCTCCTTACAAGTAAAAAGTTGTAATTTCTTTCATCCCGACCATTTTTTTACTCGTGGACATTTTCTATCGGGCTGGAAAAAACGTCCCGACTTACCTGATGCCACGAGTACCTACAGCTGGCATATCAAGCCGCTACGATATATCTACGAACTCCTACGGACTCGTTACTGGAAACATTCTGCGAGTTTGAATCAAGAGGAAAACTCGGGAGAATTCGTGAATAACTCGTGAAAGTGGGACAGGCCCTTAAGTAAGTAAATTTGGGCGCTATATTATATATCATCAAGGAATATCTTCTGTGCTGTACGACGCTAAATTAAACAACAAATTACCTTCAGGTAGATGATGATCTATATAGTAATGACTTTGGGCATTTCCATCGGATTGCCACGCACTCAGGCATGTGAGGTTAAGGAATCATATGTCGTGAAGAGTGAAGCTCCCTGTGGCCCTTCATTCGTTCCTGCAATAACTGTCTAATTACCTTTTGAAAATGACAAATTACATTTCTTCCACCACAGCGGTTACCAGGATGGCATTTATCACATTTTTCTTCAAAAAATGTGCACAGATACCAAGTTATAATGCTACCAGCACACAAGTGTAACCTCGCTCAGCTTAACCACCTTTTCTTCAGAGAAAGTGTGAAGTTTAATTAAAAACAGAGGTGGATTTTATTCTTTCTGACAACCTTAATAAAATGCATGTTTACAGGGAGGAACATGGCATTTGTCACTGAAGGTTTACAGTGGGGGAATTAACTCTCATTCATTTATTTCAAAACATTTTCATGTCTTCTGCTTCAGCATCTAGCTGCAGTTATGTTAAAACACTCCCCGGTTGTATTTGCAGGAAGAATCACAAGGTATGTCCTGTAAGGTATGCAGCAAAGTGAACATCTAAACAAGCTGCTGCAGAATGCCCACTGTTTCATGTTTCTCAGAGATTTTTCTTCAAAGGATAGAACACTATAAAAGGTAGAGAATAAATAACATCTGAGATGAATATGACCAGATACATTCTTAGAGGTGAATGGTTTGGAGGCAATCTGAATATGCCACGCTCTGGGAGAAAATATTGGCCATATCAAACAGGCAGATATTTCATTGGAAGCAATCAAATTATAAGGTAGAATTAATTGGAGGCCAAAGATGCTGTAGATGTTGGAAACTGGCACAGTGGCACAGCGTGCCAGAGAATCTGGTTTGATCCAGACCACAGGTACAGTCTGTATGGAGTCTGCATGTTCTCCCTGTGACCCCATGGGTTTTCTCCCACACTCCAAAAGTTTGGAGGTTAATTGGCTTCGGTAAAATTGTAAATTGTTCCTAGTGTGTAAGACCGTGTTAGTGTATGGGGTGAGCACTGGTTGGCATGGACTCGGTGGGCTGAAGGGCCAATTCTGCATTGCATCTCTAAAATCTATAGTCTATAAAGTCTACAGTGAAAAAAAACGTGAGCAGCAAGAGGAACTCAACAGGTTAGGCAGCATCTGTGAAGGGAAATGGACAGTTATCATTTTAGGTTGAAACTTTTCATCTATAGTGGAAAACAGACATGTAGTGCCTTGGAAGTGTTTACAAGTGTACATAACACCCAACAACAATGTACTGCTGAGAACTATGCAACAGCAAGCTGAATGATCAGCAAAACTGTAATTGTGTCAATGTTTGAGGGAAAGGAATCAGTAGACATCCTGCCTTTTTTGAACATTCAGAAAATCTTAAATCGTCTATGTTGGTCCATGGAAGAAGCACCATAGTGCTAGGGTTAACATCTAAGCAAATAATGACACCTAACTCCTTCAGTGAAGCGTCGGTCTAAGTGAATTTGTGCTCAATGCTATTTACCATCAAGAAATATATTGTTAAATGATATTTTGCCAAATTCTGCTCAGATCTTAATAGTAATCTTAATTATTGGCACAGCCCCAAATAACTTTATAACTTAATTGTAGACTGCGTGGGAAGAGCATCCAGGGAAGATCATTAGACAGCTATGAAATGAAGAAGGGTCTCGACCCAAAATGTCACCCATTCCTTCTCTCCAAAGATGCTGCCTGTCCCGCTGAGCTGCTCCAGCATTTTGTGTCCATCTTCGGTACAAACCAGCATCTGCAGTTCCTTCCTACACAAATGAGTTGGTGATTGATTTGAAGGGACGTCCGAGTGGGAGGTGGACGATCATCACAAGATTCAACCAAGTTGGCATGTCACCGCACAAAGTTGATGGAAAACCAATCGAGAATGTGAATCTGTTCACACGCTTCATTAAGCTCATAATGAATGGCACATTTGCTCAATAAATTAAACAATGATATAAATCTTAATTTCAATTAAAATTTTAAGAAAGGATCACCCTCAGTGTGGGACACACGCCTCAAATTATGCTGCATGTAGAACTATGCCGCATCTCATGTTCGCATTATGATGGCTCTCAAGATATAATCCTATATGACAGCACCCAAACAAGGCAGCTCAGTGCAGACTGATGCAAGGCCCAACACCTCCTCCCTGCTTTCTTGCTGTATGTTACCGCACCTTCAACAAGTTTCCCACTGGAACAGAAGTGTTCTATAATACTAATGGGGAACTGTTCAACCTGCATTATGTGTAGGAAGGAACTGCAGATGCTAATTTACACTGAAGATAGACACAAAATGCAGGGATAACGCAGCATGGCAGACAACGTCTCTGGATCGAAGGAATCGGTGATGTTTCGGGTCGAGACCCTTCTTCAGACTCAGTGGGTAACAATGGGTAACCTTTTGGGTCGAGATCCTTTTTTACATTATCTCCACTTCAGAACCAAAGTTAACCCTAGCTCACTATTTAAGCTGTGGTATTCATATATTACTTGCCCAACTTCACATTTGGAGATTGATCTCCAAGTCTTTACTAACATGTTTGAGACTATGATCTTATAGTTAACGTCTGATAAACAAAGGCCCTCGACCAATCTGCACCACTGCTCCCTATAATAAAGGTCCACCGTGAAAAGATAGATCATTTCCCATAACTCAACATAGACAGACATCGTTGATGAAATTTACTACATCCTTCATCATAGACCGCACACATTTCATGGTGTGATCCCTTTTATATATCATTATCAAGGATATGTGGAACAAACTGAGATTGTGAAAAGTGATTTATTACTGTAAAAGTCTTTCCTTTTAAAAAAAAATACAAACTGACCTCATTTATGAATAGATACAAAATTACTTTAGGCACAAATTCTGCACCCGATGAGATGACGTTTGGCACCAGTTCCTGCAACTAGAATCATTGAAGGAAAAAATCAATTAAGTTTCAAAAGCTTGATGAGGTTACCATAGGCTGCAACAGAAGGCTGATACTAGCTAGCTGGCTGTCAGACATCCAGAAGATGCATAATGAGAGTAACATTGCAAATGTCACCCGAGCTCCACACTGCAACTCAAGGAAGGCAGCAGATGTACCTTGGTGTTATGCATCCACATAAAAGCCCCGCAGCAGATTGCTGTGGCAAAGGCAGGCTAGCATCAGCTTTTTCATTCCCTGCAATATTTTTGGAGATAGAGAATATATTCTGGTCTGTTGACCTTTCTGCGAAAAGTTCAGAACTAATCCAATTGAAGCACATCAGTGAAGAAGCATGAGACTATCAATTGTTTACAAGCTGGCACGCCGGTTCAATCTCTCCCAATCCCAAAGCACTCCCAGCAAATATCAGAGTTCATTTGATGGAAACTGCCCATGTAGTTGCTTCTGATTATTTTAGACAGCGCTCAATGTCCTCAGACCTCACAATGTTTGATCTCCAAGTCTTTACTGGCATGTTTGAGACTATGATCTTATAGTTAACGTCTGATAAACAAAGGCCACAAAGGTCACAATGTTTGAGGCTATGGGTGGTGCACAGAACTGTACAGCAATGTGTGTGTCGGCATGCTTTGGAGAATAGTATAAACCAGAACCATACGGTAATATCATCGACAGTGCAAGCAAAATGAGGAGAAATAAAAATGCAGATGTCTAATCAGCTTATTGGTGTCACACAGGGATCTTTTCCAACAGTGTGAAGACTTATGAGAGCACCACGGCACAGTGTTTTGGATGAAACAAATGAAGACATAGGAAGAGGCAGACCTCCGCACCACTGCCTTGCTAATCTCAGATGTGCTGCAACAGGAAGATATCATGGGGAGAGCAGATGGCTGCCTGAAGAGAGAGCTATCCATGGGGGTCTCCTGCATCACACCTCGCAGTTTGCTGGTAGGCTGCCTGGCCGTTACGGCAGTCACAGAGGTTAATGCTCAAGCAGATCATTTTTAGTTTAGGTTAGTTCAGTTTACACATACAGCGCAGAAACAGGCCCTTCAGCCCACCGAGTCTGCACCGACCAGCGATCTCTGCGCATTAACGCTAACCTTACACACGCAAGGGAAATTCTACATTCATACCAAGCCAATTAACCTGCGAATCTCTACGTCTTTGGAGTGTGGAGGGAAACCGAAGATCTCAGAGAAAGCTCACGCAGGTCACGGGGAGAACGTACAAACTCCGTACAGTCAGGATCAAACCGGGGTCTCTGTTGCTGTAAGACAGTAGCTCTGGCATGGTTAGGAAAGAGGACAGAATTGGAATTAAAGGCCTTTGCAGGAACCTGAATGTTAGTGCAGGAAAAAATTGATTAGGAACATAACCTCAATGACGTTTTAATCAGTTTCACCTCAGGGCTGTTGTTAAAATTTAAGCCCAGGAATGGCTGCAGAACACTGAATAAAACATTCCCAGAAACATTAGATGTCTGAACTGGCACCAGGACAATGATTCTTATTTAGAGGCGTTTGTATAATGTAATTAGAACAATTGTTTTCTAATATCACTCAATAAAGAGCTCCTCCGGTAGCTGCAGTTACATAAACTATAATATTTATATACAAAAGCAAAATTACCATCAAATAGAATATAAAGTCATTCAAAGTTGGGGGCAATTGCTACCTCTTTACCACAACTGTTGAAGGGCACATATTTAAATTCTATGACAGACATTTAGCAGAATAAACAATGACACAAAACATCACCCATTCCATCTCTCTGGAGATGCTGCCTGTCCCGCTGAGTTACTCTAGCATTTTGTGTCTATCTTCGGTGTAAACCATCATCTGCAGTTCCTTCCCACACATGACTCTGAACTGCCGCACAAGATTCTTCAGGATTGGAGTTGTGAGACCGAACATTTCATGATCCGGACTTGAATGTTTTGTTAAATAGGTCTTCTTATAGATACATAGATATATAGAAAATAGGTGTAGGAGTAGGCCATTCAGCCCTTTGAGCCTGCACCAACATTCAATGTGATCATGGCTGATCATCCACAATCAGTACCCCACCTATCTTCACCCCATATCCCTTGATTCCGCTAGCCCTAAGAGCTCTATCTAACTCTCTTTTGAATGCGTCCAGTGAATTGGCCTCCACTGCCTTCTGGGGCAGAGAATTCCACAAATTCACACCTCTCTGCGTGAAAAAGTTTCTCCTCATCTCAGTTCTAAATGGCCTACTCCTTATTCTTAAACTGGGGCCCCTGGTTCTGGACTCCCCCAACTTCAGGAACATGTTTCCTGCATCTAGCATGTCCAATCCCTTAGTAATTCTATACAGTGGGTTTCTATAAGATGCCCTCTCATCCTTCTAAATTCCAGTGAATACAAGCCCAGTCGTTCCATTCTTTCATCATGAGCCAGTTCTTGTCGAGGGCCAAGCTCCCAGTAGATTCTCCTTATCCTGATCAAAGCTTGATGTCAATATATAAAGTTCGTTTGGGTTGACACAGCAGGTTTGCTAATTTTTTTCCCTACGCTGAGGCATGGTCTTAAAATGAAGATCATTAATGTTCATTTCTAAATGAAATTTTAAAGAACAAAACATTCAGTGCATTTGGGAATCATTGCCTTACATGGTGCTGTAAGACAGTAGCTCTGGCATGGTTAGGAAAGAGGACAGAATGATTGGACATGGCAGATGGAATATAATGTAGAAAATTGAGAGATCATGCAATTTGGAATGCACAGCAGTAGAGTTGCTGCATTACAACACCAGTGATCTGAGTTTGATCATGAATACGGGTGCTGTCTGTACGGAGCTTGTACATTTTCCCTGTGACCATGTGGCTTTCTCCGGCTGCTCCAGTTTCCTACCACATTCCAAAGATGTGCAGGTTCGTAGGCCAGTTGTAGGAAGGAACTGCAGATACTGGTTTACACCGAAGATAGTCAAAAAAATGCTCAGCGGGTCAGGCAGCATCTCTGTAGAAAAGGAATAGGTGATATTTTGGGTTGAGACCCTTCCTCAGACTGAGTGTCAGGGGAGAGTGGGAATTAAAGAGGTACAAAGAACAAATAAGTTAAAAGCATGCAAAAGGACAATTCACAGCCAGCAACGATGATCAAGGAAAGGCAGAGCCCACAATGATCCATTGTTGGCTGTGGAAAAGGTGGTTACGAGTGAAACTAATGAGTGAAGGCAGGATGACAGTGATACTAGTAGGACAACTGCGGTGGGGTGGGGGGGGGGGGGGCGGAGAGAGAGGGAAAGCAAGGGTTACTTAAAGTTAGAGAAATCAATATTCATACTGCTGGGTTGTAAGCTGCCCAAGATAAATATGAGGTGCTGTTCCTCCAATTTTCATTTGGCCTCACTCTGACAGTGGAGGAGGCCCAGGACAAAAAGGTCAGTATAGGAATGGGAAGGGGAGTTAAAATGTTTAGCAACTGGGAGATTGCGTAAGCCAAGGTGGACTGAGCGAAGGTGTTGCCCGACTCACTCAGTTACACCAACATATTGTGTTGTATTGTAGTCAGTTTCCGGTTTAGTACCGTGGTAATGCATCCTGACCGTGACACGCAGTAACACTGTGTCAAGCTTACTGACAGGCTAAGGACTCAAAATGCATTGGCATGGTAGTTATAACAACTGATTAAAAACATTCAAAGTGCTGTTAAGCTGCTGCCAAATCACTCTCCATATAGTATGCGCAGTGTTGATTGAACCTTTCAGCTTCCTATCCAGTCAGATTTCTGTAATCCAAATGGAAAATCTTTCCCCCCCCCCCCCCACACTGTAAATTGGCAAGCATTTCCTGACTATTCAGCTTTGTCCAGGTGATGATTGAATGACTGACTTACACTGAATTTGTCAGATTGCCACTTATCACATGGACTGAAATCCCCAGGTCTGCTCTGATCCATCCCTACTGAACTGCAAGCTACAATTTTGCTGATACAACTGATCATTTGTCAGTGCAGGGGTATAATCCTCCCAGGTACAAACTCTGAAGTATTATAGCAGCAGATGCCAGAATCTTTTTATGGGCATTTTCCAGTGATTTATTAACCATCAGCAGGACGTATATTGAAATATTATTCTTAGCTGCACAGCATGCTTTTTATCAATTATCTGAACATCACCCTATTCAGGTAGTTTATAATAACTGTAAAGTGAATACATCCCAATCCATGAGAGGAATAGATCGAGTAGATGCACAGAGTCTCTTGCCCAGTGTAGATGAATCGGGGACCAGAGGACATAGGTTTAAGGTGAAGGGGAAAAGATACCCGAGGTAACTTTTTCACACAAAGGGTAGTGGGTGTATGGAACGAGCTGCCAGAGGAGGTAGTTGAGGAAGGGACTATCCTAATGTTTAAGAAAGAGTTAGACAGGTACATGATAGGACAGGTTTGCAGGGATATGGATCAAATCCAGGCAGGTGAGACTAGTGTAGTTGGGACATGTTGGCTGTTGTGGGCAAGTTGGGCTGAATGGCCTGTTTCCATGCTGTATCATAAACTAGTTTACAGTCTCCAATGGGTAAAGGGTAATTCAGTACTCAGCTCAAATGATAGGTTTTGTACGCTAATATCTCTTGCATGTAATAATGATTGATGTGGTTATATGAAACTATTAACTATAACAGTAATCTGCCTTGATCATTTGAAGAAGACTCCCTTCACAGCTAAATGCTTAACTGCATTCCAACATTCAGTTGTGAGTTGGGCAAAGTTGGGCCCCAATCACTTGCTTTTGCTGATTTAACTAACTTCAGATAGGATGATTGTTGGGATGATGTAACTGTGTAAGAAAATTTGAAAGAGAAACAAATGAGAAAGGAAGATGATGAAGGAAATGCATAGGAGGGAACTGCAGATGCTGGTTTACACCGAAGATAGATCCAAATTGCGGGAGCAATTTAGCAGGCATTTGAAGGGAATCCCTCGGATTATGCTCTGAATCAAGACTGATATGTTCTTATCTTAATAACACTTTTTGTCTACATGTGTGAACTATTGTCAGGTGGGAAAGGTACACAAGAGGTGTAACATCATCATGTATGGTAAGGGAGCAGAACATTGAATTGAGATGGAAGATTTGACCAATTGATTGAATCAATCCCTGCTTTAGATCCCACTTTTGGAGAGGGATTCAAATTCCTGCAGTGTATTTTATCCACATTTGACGAGGGTTACAGATACTTCTATCACCGAGTAAAAATTCATTTGTGAGACTCCCTGAAGCAATATTCACAAGAATTTCATTGCAACTTTGCAATTTACTATTCTAGCTCAACATTATATTTCTTTAAAGAAACTGATCATAGTGGAAAATTAATGTGCAACTATGAAGGGCTTAGTTCTGCAGTGATGTCATCCACATGGGATCAGATTGAATCTGCTTAGACTCATTCAACATGCAGACAGAAGAGACTTATTCCCATTAGTCTACCCTAGATTTTAACCTGTGCTCTAGAGACAAAGAGACAGTGTTTAAACTAGATCTTTCACACTACGTAAATCCTGTGCGAACTGTTGTGGATGAATGCCGGGACTCAGGGAATATTAAACTGGAAATTAAGCATTCATACCCTGATTTTAAACAGCTCAATAGATACATATTTAATCCCTTCATTATTTTGATGGTAATGTTAATTTATTTAAAATAAATATGCTATTACCTCAGTAGAAGCATTAAATGCATTAAAGATTTGTTACCTAATATTAGAGAGTGAAATTTAAAATCCACAGTAATAACATCACCAACATGTTAATAAGTAAATTATATTTTGGATAATCCAGAAAGTCACAAACACCAACTGGCCCAGGGATTGGTTCTGATGTAATTCATTGGTGTGCTATTTAAATGATCAGCCATTTGAAATTGGTGATGATCATCAAAGGTAGGAGCGGGAATAATCGCCTTGGTTTTGATGTGACGATGGGCTGAAATGGGTGATTGGTGCATTGAAAAAGTGAAGGATGAGCAACAATTATTTGAAATCAATGATCATCTTAAAGTGAGCACTATGTGTCATTCTGGATGTGGTGAAAGCACACCTTGAAAACGATAATAGGATTGAGCAAAGTCAACATGGACTTGTGAAAAATAAATTATTTTTCAACAAATCTACAGGAGTTCTTTGAGGATGTGATTATTAGTGCAGCTAACAGGATGTGGCTTGGCTGTAAGTGGAGAGATTGAATTGAATGGGAAGTATTTTCCAGAAGTTAGAAGAAAGAGAAGCAATATCAATGGAAATATCAAAGGGCCTGTCGGGAAAATGGTTCTCCCAGACTGAGCAGTCTGGCAGGAGGGATCTGCTTCAGAATGAAGGATAGGTTGTTTAGGATCAAGATGTGGGGGGAAGAGCCTTCATACCACGGTTGGTGAATTTTTAAATTAGTTTAGTTTAGTTAAGCGATCCAAGATAGAGCACATCTGATGGGTCGAGATGCACGTCACAAGAGAATGATGAAAAACATACCTTTCATATTGAGCCACTTTTGTGCGTGTTTGCATTAGTTTAGGTTAGTTTAGAGATACAGCGCGGAAACAGGTGCTTTGGCTCACCGAGTCTGCACCGACCAGTGATCCTCGTACATTAACACTATCCTGCACACACTAGGTACAATTTACACTTATACCAAGCCAAATAACCTACAAGCCTGTACGTCTTTGCAGTGTGGGAGGAAACCGAAGATCTCGGAGAAAACCTACGCGATCACAGGGAGAACGAACAAACTCCTTACAGACAGCACTCATAGTCGGGATCGAACCCGGCACCGCAAGCGTTGTAAGGTAGCAAATACCACTGCGTCAACATGCCATCCACAATTGTTTGCCTTGGAGGGCTGTGGAGACTCAGTCTTAATGTTCATTCAAAATAAAGACCAATATATTTCTAGGAATTAAGGGATATGAAGATGATGCTGGAAAATGACATTGAGATAGAAGATCAGCCATGATTTTGTTGAATGGGACAGTAGGCTCAAAGGGCTGAATGGTTTTCATCTGTTCCTGTTTCCTGTCACAATGCCACATCAGGTGTACTCATTTATTTTACTACCTCTGCAAGCTGATAATAGATTACATACCAGTTTCTTAACCTTCATCTAACATGCAAAAGCTGTCCTATAAAGCCTGCTAAAATCCTTAGCGATAATGAATCTATCAAAAGTAATGGGAAATGACAAATGGTATATATTATGAGGTTGAATTTGTAAAGGAATGATAATTATTGCATGAATAAGTTCTAACCTACCTTGACAGTGAATGTACTTTGGGAGGGGGGCAGTGACAACATTGTTTGAAACTGAAATCTTTAAGAGTTTTATTTTTCACTGTTGAAAAGATGTTAAGATCTTTCGCATTATTCAAACAAGTGCAACTACGTTCTGCCAGGTACCTTGGCCACATTTTATTCCTCAGTGAACACCACTGCAAACATTTACCTTATTGCTGTTTATGAGATTTTACTATGTGCATGCTGGTGCCCAGCTTTACAATATGACCTGAGTGACTGTAAAATACTTTGTCATCTGCTGAGGATTTGAAAAATGCTACACAAATACAGGCAATGCTTTTTTTGTGACAGCTCATCCTGGCACAGTGTAAAAAGTTACATATTATTTCCGGACTTGTGACAGGCAACTTTATTAATCTTGCGTACTGCCACCTTATTGTGTGAAGACAAAAGGACTGAATACATGTCATTCTTTTGATGTTGTAGGTGGAGGAATGGCTGAAGGGGGGGAAATACAGAGGAGCAGAGGCAACACACCAGAATAGAAGGGGTAACATGCTCGTGGAGGTGAAATCTGAACATAGCCATACGTCTTTGCATAGATCAAGGGCTCCCAACCTAGGGTAAATTTACCCCCAGGAGGTAAATTTGTTGATTCTGGAACTTAAAATAATAATGTTAAAAACAGTATTTTTAAAATTTCCCCTTTGTCCATTGCTTTATTATGGTTGAAGTGTAAACTCAAATTACTGAACAAAACAGGGTGGGGGGTAAATTTACTTTCGGAACGTTTCCAGGGGGTAAACGGGACAAAAAAGGTTGGGAACCCCTGGCTTAGATAGACCACTCTGAGGCAGCAAGGACTATTTGACCAATTTTGGGGGCCAGAAAGCAGCACTTAGACAGGGTTTGTTAATTTGTTGAGGTTCAGGTGGTTATTGGGTGGTGCTCATTGCACCCGCTGGAAGTCCTGATCGAGGACAAGCAATATCATGATTACATCAGCCATGGATGATCAGCCATGATCATATTGAATGGCGGTGCAGGCTCGAAGGGCCGAATGGCCTACTCCTGCACCTATTTTCTATGTTTCTATGTTACAGCACTGGGTGCTCACAAGATAGTCTGCCTCTCCTGGCCAGGTCCAGAATTCTGGTAACTGCAACACAGAAGGAAAGCTGGACTTTTTAAAAATCTTCTCTGATGGCAGGAGGAGAAATTATGCCAAGTGAAATTCTCATTAAGTTCAGAAACAGCCCCCAAATGCATGCTGACTATCAAGAACACATTAACACTAATCCTACACAAATCACACTGATTCTCCCCTCATTCCCATCACATCCCCACCAGTTTCTGCCATTACACTCACTGGAGACCATTCACCACAGTCAATAGACTTACCAATCTGTATGTCATTGAGATGTGGGAGGAAGTTGAAATACCAGAGGGAAGCTCGCACAGTGGCTGAGAGAACCCATACGTTCTACATAGACAGCAATGGAAGTCAAGATCGAAATCAGCTTATACCAGCTGAGAGGCAGCAACTCTGCTAGCTGTGCCACCTACATAATCTTATCTGGTATTACAGTCTCCTGCAGAAACCCATGGTTACATTATTCATGCCAGCGATATCCTTTACTGCACTAATATATAATTATTCTGAATCTGAATTAGTCTCATTATTTACTAAATTCCCACCTGGACATTTCAACTAAGAGACATAGGAGACTGTAGCAACTGGAACCTGAAGTAAAAAAGCAAGTTATGTTTTCGCCCACCAGCCTTAATTCCTTACTCCCCCACTTGGTATCCATCTGCTAAGTAAGTAAGGTGTTAGGTAAATTGAATGGATTAAAGGCCGATAATTCCCCAGGGCCAGATAGGCTGCATCCCAGAGCACTTAAGGAAGTAGCCCCAGAAATAGAGGATGCATTAGTGATAATTTTTCAAAACTCTTTAGATTCTGGAGTAGTTCCTGAGGATTGGAGGGTAGCTAATGTAACCCCACTTTTTAAAAAGGGAGGGAGAGAGAAAATGGGGAATTACAGACCAGTTAGTCTAACATCGGTAGTGGGGAAACTGCTAGAGTCAGTTATTAAAGATGGGATAGCAGCACATTTGGAAAGTGGTGAAATCATTGGACAAAGTCAGCATGGATTTATGAAAGGTAAATCATGTCTGGCTATCGAAGGCTTTCGACAAGGTCCCACATAAGAGATTAGTATACAAACTTAAAGCACACGGTATTGGGGGATCAGTATTGATGTGGATAGAGAACTGGCTGGCAGACAGGAAGCAAAGAGTAGGAGTTAACGGGTCCTTTTCAGAATGGCAGGCAGTGACTAGTGGGGTACCGCAAGGCTCAGTGCTGGGACCCCAGCTATTTACAATATATATTAATGATTTGGACGAGGGGATTGAATGCAACATCTCCAAGTTTGCGGATGACACGAAGCTGGGGGCAGTGTTAGCTGTGAGGAGGATGCTAGGAGGCTGCAAGATGACGTGGATAGGCTGGGTGAGTGGGCAAATGCATGGCAGATGCAGTATAATGTGGATAAATGTGAGGTTATCCACTTTGGTGGCAAAAACAGGAAAGTAGACTATTACCTGAATGGCAGCCGATTAGGAAAAGGGGAGATGCAACGAGACCTGGGTGTCATGGTACACCAGTCATTGTAAGTGGGCATGCAGGTGCAGCAGGCAGTAAAGAAAGCGAATGGTATGTTAGCATTCATAGCAAAAGGATTTGAGTATAGGAGCAGGGAGGTTCTACTGCAGTTGTACAGGGTCTTGGTGAGACCACAGCTGGAGTATTGCATACAGTTTTGGTCTCCTAAACTGAGGAAGGACATTCTTGCCATAGAGGGAGTACAGAGAAGGTTCACCAGACTGATTCCTGGGATGTCGGGACTTTCATATGAAGAAAGACTGGATAGACTTGGCTTGTACTCGCTAGAATTTAGAAGATTGACAGGGGATCTTATAGAAACGTACAAAATTCTTAAGGGGTTAGACAGGCTAGATGCAGGAAGATTGTTCCCGATGTTGGGGAAGTCCAGAACAAGGGGTCACAGTTTAAGGATAAAGGGGAAATCTTTTAAGACTGAGATGAGAAAAAAAAAATTTACACAGAGAGTGGTGAATCTCTGGAATTTTACTTCGGAGTCACGTGAGTGACTACGTGAAGAACCCCGCCAGGACGCATGCGTGTCATATCGCTTTCACGCTTGCGAAACGACAGGCGGGGTGGAGCGTTCCCCCGCAGCGGTAAGTTTGAAACCGTGACCTGCAGGTAAGTGATTTACTCTGCGGTAGTGTTTGTCCCCGCGCTGTTTTTACACGGGGGGGGGGGAAGCTGGACAAAATAGTGTCCACAAGTGCTGCGAGTAAAGCTGGCTGGGGAGGACCGCGAAGTTGCGGGAGCCAGCAGCAGCTGAAGGCACAAGCCCCGTAAGGGATCAGCTGTGCCGACTTTTGGTCACGCGCCGGCCAGAACACCACGGCCGGGCGGGAGACTATTCAGATGGGGCCGTCGACTTTTGACAAGTCGAAAACGGCAGGAGGCGGGGTGGAACGACGTTCCCCCGTAGCGACAATTTAAACCAGGACCTGCAGGTAAGAGCTGCGGTCTTTTTGTGTTTTCCCATGCTGATTACAGGTGGAGAAACCAACGGGCTGCGACAAAGCTGGTGGGCTAGCAGCGGCCAGCGGCACTTGAATCACCTATAATGGGATCAGCTGTGCCCGATGTCGCCTCCGCACCGGCCAGATCCACTCCGCGGCCGGGCGTAAAGGCAAGACAAAAAACCATCAAAGTCGTGGACTCAGAGGAGTCCGACTTTGAGCAGCCGCGGGCAGCCAGCGACCGTGAGCGCTGGAGCCGGATGGAGCGGTGTGTGGAGCATTTGCTCCAACGTGACAGGCTCCGGGAGATGGAGTCGGGTCACAGTGGGCTCTATGGCAAACCCACAGCAGTACCTCTTGAAGGGCTGCACAGTGCTTCTACCTCATCAGAGGGGAGCACTGCGGGTCAGTTCTGGGCTGATCTGGAAGAGGGGTTCGCAGAAGAAAAGTCAAGTATGCAGGGGGTGCAGGAACAAGAACACCTACTGGACATGGTGTCCAACTTCATACAGCCAGACCAGACTGGCCAAAACCTGGAGCAAAAGCTAGCTGCCAGTATAGACTATATGTCTCTCAACAAGCTACAAGAACAGGCTGTACTGGACACCACATCAAGACACCGATACTACTATTTGGAGGCAACCTATCGAAGCAAGTCAAGGAGCTCGATGACGTAGCAAAAGCCCTGGGACTAATGAAAGGGACTCCATCAAAAACCCACTACAGCCATAGACAGCACCCCTACGCACCCACCGGTAGAGCAAAACCGACTGGTGAAAGCTCGAAGGCCCGGTACACAAAACATGAGTCTTTTTTAGGCCATGGCCCAGGCCGGCCTTCCTGGAAAATACGCGGACCTCTAACGTCAACCAAACCACAAATCCAGACACCAGCGCATCAACATCAGCGAAGAACTTACAAAAAGAAGTAAACCTGCCACTGGTAACTATGGAGGTAGGTGGGTCTGGTTCCCTACAAAATACAGGGAGCATGGAGGTTAGGGGGGAGAATACGCTCCTTTCTGAATGCATGGAGCATGTTAACAACCGATACTTACATTTTAAGCAGTATCCAGGGATATACAATAGAATTTATACACAAGTACAGCCCTCCAGTTCAACATATACCGAACCGAATGTTCGTACTTTCTGGTAAAGAAAAATCAGAGGCGCAAGCTGAACTGGAGCGGCTTTACGCAAAAGGTGTAATTCAAAAAACAATTAATTTCCAAAGGTTACTTCATGGCCAGCATCGATTTAAAAGATGCTTACTATTCAGTGCCTATACGAGGTGACCACAGATGTTACTTAAAATTCAACTGGATGGGACAGCTCTGGCAGTATACAGCACTACCAAATGGTTTATCATCAGCCCCAGGCTGTTCACAAAAATTTTGGAACCAGCCCTAGCGTTTCTACGGAAACAAAAGCACATGGTCATGGCATATCTAGATGACATACTTATTGTGGGCAAAACTTTGGAATTGGCCAAACAAACTGTAACAGCCACAAAACAGTTATTTGAAACTGGGGTTTATTATCCGTCCAGTTAAATCTAAATTAACGTCTTCCACTACTATGGACTATTTGGGGTTCACAATTGACTCAGTTCACATGTCGGTGACTTTGCCAAAGGGAAAGGCTATAGACTTAATAGAGGCTTGCAATAACCTCATTGACATCAGTAACCGTCCATCAGATTGGTAGCAAAAGTAATTGACAAAATGGTGGCTGCTTTTCCAGCCACACAATTTGGACCTTTACATTACCAAAATTTACAGAGAGCAAAAATACAAGCACTCAAAATCAATGCTGGTCATTTTGACAGACCAATGCAGCTACCAATCAAAGCTATAATGGAACCAAAATGGTGGATAGATAACATTTGGCTTTGTTTCAATCCAATCATTGTCAGTAACCTTATGTGGTGCTACAAACTGATGCCAGTGCACTTGGTTGGGGTGCCACCAATTCCATCTCCAGCTGTGGAGGTAGATGGACTGCTCAGGAGGCATCATTATTACTAACACTGGGCATAAACTACCTGGAAATGTTGGGTGCATTCTATGGCCTAAAGTCATATTGTACTGGGTCATATCACCAGCATGTTAGACTACAGATTGACAATACCACCGTGGTAGCATATATCAACCACATGGGTGGAAACAAATCGACATCATGTGACAATCTGGCTAATACAATTTGGCAGTGGTGTATCCAGAGAGATATTTGTATATCAGCTACTTACCTACCAGGTAAACTAAATTTAGTGGCAGACACCAGGTCACGCAAATTTAATGAAAACACCGAATGGATGTTGAATAAAAAGTATTTGCTGATATTACAGCACGATATGGAACACCAGATATCGATCTATTCGCATCTAGGCTTAATCACCAGTTATCAAATTATGTTTCATGGGAACCAGACCCTGGGGCAGCGGCGACAGATGCATTTTCGCTGCATTGGGGGGAAATTGTTTATTTATGCATTCCCTCCTTTCTGCCTCATCAGTCGGGTATTAAGGAAAATACAGCAGGACTCTGCGTCTGGTATTTTGGTAGTACCCGATTGGCCTACTCAACCATGGTTCCCAGTGATAATGAACATGGCATTAGAACCATGTATCACCATCCCGAATAGACCAGACTTGTTGGTTCATCCCGTAACAAGGGATAGCCACCCATGCCATAACTATTTGAATTTATTAATTTGTAGAGTTTAAAAATACCTCTACTACAGCTGGGACTGACGGACCGAACAGTGAACATGATTTTGGTGGCCCAAAGACAGTCCACCAAAAAACAGTATGTGGTCTATATCAGGAAGTGGGAGATGTATTGTAACAAAAACAGCATCACCTACAGAGATATGAACATCCTGTCTGTTCTGGAATACCTGGCAGGCCTCCATTATGATGAGGGGCTCAGTTATAGTACCATCAACTGCGCCAGAAGTGCCTTATCGACTTATCTATGGCAAGGAACAGAGCGTCACTCTGTTGGAATTCACCCACAGGTAACAAAACTTATGAGGGGAATTTTTAATACCAATCCCCCAAGAACTAGGTACTCCCAAATATGGGATGTGAGTATTGTCCTGAAGATGCTCAGGAATTGGTCTCCAGCAACAGCTCTGTCCCTACATAGACTGACATTAAAAACAGTCATGCTAATGGCATTGGTCACGGCACAAAGGGTACAGTCATTACATAAATTAAGACTGGACAACATGACTTCTTCATCTAAAAACGTTACGTTTCATATTTATGAACTAGTGAAACAGAACAGACAGGGATCAGCGGGCCTCAATATCGAATTTAGGTCTTACCTAACAGATGATCGTCTCTGTATAGTAAAACATTTGTCGTTATATATGGAGAAAACGAAAATCATCAGAGGCAATGAGAAGGCACTTTTAGTCAGCCATAAGCAACCACACACAAAAGTGTCAGTCCAGACCATCTCAAGATGGCTGAAACAGGTTCTAACACAGGCTGGGGTGGATACTAATATTTTAAATCTCATTCCACCAGGGCTGCAGCTACATTAGCAGCTATGCAGTTGGATGTACCAATGGACCAAACCCTCAAGGCAGCAGGATGGTCAGGGGAAAAACATTCCAACAATTTTATCATAAACCAGTCATTAAACCTGGAACATTTGCAGAAACAATTTAAGTTCTGTAATTTAATTACCCCATAAATAGGGGTTATAATTTGTGTTAATAAATTCATGGATTTCAATGTCGGATTCATGTCTAAAATATGTTGACACAATTCCTCCTACAGTCATCAAGGCAGATGTGATGCATGGACTCGTTTCCACGGCACGAAATCACAGAGCTTTAAAATCTTCACGTAGTCACTCACGTGACTCCGAAGTAAAATAGTAAGATTAAACGAGAACTTACCAGTTTGAAGTTTGATCTTTATTTTATGAGGAGTAACGTTGAGGGATTACGTGCCCTCCGCTCCCACCCTTGATCATATACTTAACTGGTATCTCTTCTCTAATCTTACTATGTTTAGTCATTACAGTTATCTGTGATTTCACACCGCTGCTTTGAAGAATGACACGCATGCATCCTGGCGGGGTTCTTCACGTAATCCCTCAACGTTACTCCTCATAAAATAACGATCAAACTTCAAACTGGTAAGTTCTCGTTTAATCTTACTATTCTCTGCCACAGAATGTAGTTGAGGCCAGTTCATTGACTATATTTAAGAGGGAGTTAGATGTGGCCCTTGTGGCTAAATGGATCAGGGGGTATGGAGAGTAAGCAGGTACAGGATACTGAGTTGGATGATCAGCCATGATCATATTGAATGGCGGTGCAGGCTCGAAGGGCCGAATGGCCTACTCCTGCACCTATTTTCTATGTTTCTATGTTTCTATGCCCATTATCCACCACTTCAGCTGGTTGCACCTATCACCCACCAGTGCCCTATCTCACCTCGCCGCACTGGCTACTTCCTCTATACACTCTTAGTCCTGGTGCAGAGTATCAACCCCAAGTGTCACCTGTACATTTGCCTTCACAGATGCTTCTCAACCCTTTGCGATTATCTGGCAGTTTGTTCTTTTCAAGACGTTCTAACTGCTGTATTGTGAGTGGTGAAGAAGATGCTAGCAGCTGTAGTAGCAGCAGCAACCTGCGTATCCAGCTGGGATCCACCCGGATCTTACTGGGTTGTTAATAACAGCTCCTGTTGCTTCCATCAACATCATATTTGGGCCTTCCTTGTGACTGCGGAACTCCAAACAACAGAAGAAACAGAAGCAGGATTAATCCTATCAATGTAGGAAAGAACTGCAGATGCAGGTTTACATCAAAGATAGACACAAAATGCTGGAGTAACTCAGCGGGACAGGCAGCATCTCTGGAGAGAAGGAATGGGTGACGTTTCGTGTTGAGACCCTTCTTCAGACTGATGTCAGGGGAGTGGGCGGTTCAGAGATAAAATGTGGTCAGAGACAGTAAGACTGGTGGGAGAACTGGGAAGGGGAGGGGATGGAGAGAGAGGGAAAGCAAGGGTTACTTGCAGTTAGAGAACTCAATGTTCATATCACTGGGGTATAAGCTACCCATGCATTAACCCTATCAGTACCTTGTGTGTGCTTTGCCATTCAGTAAGATCACGGCTGATCTCTCCTGCACCAACCCCATATCCTTTGATATCTGATGCAATAGAAATAGTATTTGGCACTATCATTACATAACAGCATACTGGATACAAGGGACAATAGGAGTGGGTGCTGTGTTTAAGGGAGCGTGAGGGAGCTCTAATGATAGCAGTGGAACCATCAGTTTTCAAAAGGACAAAAATATGGGATTCCGTCAAAAGGGACTGATTCCCATAGATGTAGGGGCACAAAGGTGCCGCTCTGTAATGATGAACCTTGCTTCAGTCCGTTTTAGCTCATGTAGCCCAGATGTGTAAACTGAACAAATTATGGCTTTTACGACGAATATAAAGCAGTTTTATTGTGAACACCTTATGCAACTAGCTAATAACTTCACTGATTGGAATATAAATACCACAAGCATAAAACAAGTAACATGCTCTGTTTTTTACATTTTTTACAGAGCCAGAATCACATGAATATTTTTAATTGCTTTGCTGCCTGGATTCACTGGTCACACACGCAGAGAACTGGGTCTGAGAGGATTGACTGAGGCCACTTGTTATACAGCCAAATGTAGATTGAAACATAATTAATTAATATGGTAGATTTAAGTCCAATTGATGTAAATAATTTTAAGCCTTCCACATCTAAAACTCTATTCATTAATCCTGCCAAATATTTAAAGAGAGGAAATCAGAATCAGTCACAACGAGGCAGTGGATTTGTTTCGCTGTTCTCCTTATTATTTTAGTTTAGAGATACAGCACAGAAACATGCCCTTCGGCCCACCGAGTCCGTACCGACCAGTGATCCCCGCACATTAACACTATGCTACACCAGGGACAATTTTTACATTTGTACCAAGCCAATTAACCTACAAACCTGTGGGTCTTTGGAGTGTGGGTGGAAAGCAAAGTTCTCGGAGAAAACCCATACAGGTCACTGGGAGAACGTGCAAACTCCATACAGACAGGCACCCATAGTCAGGCTCCAACCCGGAACGCTGTAAGGCTGCAACTCTACCGCTGTGCCAACGTGCCGCCAACACTACATTGAATGTTTCATCAAATAATGAATAATCAGAAAAAGAGTGGCACATCCACACATCATCCCTTTGCCTCGAGGAGTATTGAAATCAGCCATAAATTGGTAGATATAAACTTTAACACAGCACATGCCCATCACTCACGTGATATTTTTATTACATTTGCTTACCCTGAGTTTTTATCTGTAGTCTCGACATTAAATTTGTTTGCTTGATGAATAACTAAACTTCCTATAACCCAAAATTACATTTCCATGGCAGGGAGGCATGGTGGCACAGCAAGGGAAGTTGCTGCCTCACTCAAATGGTCAGGGTTAGACACAGACTTCCATGCTATCAGTGTGCAGTTTCTATCTTCTCCCAGTGACAACGTGGGTGTCGTTCGGGTGCTCCTGTTTCCTCCCACATCCCAGAAAAATGTGGCTTGGTAGATTAATTGGCCACAGTAAATTGTCCCGAGTATATAGGTGAGTGGTATAATCTGGCGAGGAGTTGATGGAGTTGTGGGAAGAATAAAATGTGTTAACATTAAGATTTAGAAGAATAATGGGGGACCTCATTGAAACGTACCGAATAGTGAAAGGCCTGGATAGAGTGGATGTGGAGAAGATGTTTCCACTAGGAGGAGAGTCTAGGACCAGAGGACATAGCCTCAGAATTAAAGGACGTTCCTTTAGGAGGGATATGAGGAGGAATTTCTTTAGTCAGAGGGTGGTGAATTTGTGGAATTCTTTGCCACAGAAGGCTGTGGAGACCAAGTCAATGGATGTTTTTAAAGCAGAGATAGATATATTCTTGATTAGTACAGGTGTCAGGGGTTATGGGGAGAAGGTAGGGGAATGGGGTTAAGAGGGAGAGATAGATCAGCCATTGTTGAATGGTGGAGTAGACTTTTGTTGGGCTGAATGGCCTAAATCTGCTCCAGTCACTTATGACCTTATGATTAGTATAAGTGGGTGGTTGACCTGTTGTTATGCTGTATCCCTCCACAACTCTGTGACCTGAAACAAGTAGACATTGGTTGAGTGGGTCAAGTATGCAATGTTGACTTGAAGGCAATGAACATGTCCAACAAGGTAGAGTCCAACTTTGACCTCTAATGGTTTTACCATCAGCGGGTCCTGAACACTCAATATCCCAGGAGTCACCATTAACTGGAAACTTAATTGGACCAGTCTCATAACTAGTGTGCCCACAAAAGCAGATCAGAGACTGGTGAGAATCCTGACTACCCCCTAAAGCCTTTACCCCATTTCCCCTTTCATTGTCACTGGGTTTTACATTGTGGAATTCTAGACCTAATCCCTGGTGGAAGAGGTTTCAGAAGCCTGATGTGGGATTTCAAAAAGACAACTCACAGCCTCACAAGAGCAATTTGGAGTGGAAAGCAAATATTGGTCTTGCTAGTAATGCCCATGTACCAGAACCTAACTTTTATCACACTCAATTCTTCATGGAAGGTTTTTAAATGTTTTGAAATTGATTTCCCATCATTAGTTAGTGATAGTGACTAAAAGATGGCCATCTGAGATTTAGGAATCATGTTATCATGATCTTGTCAAAGAACTTGATGGCCTGAGCTGTGCTGTAGTCTGGGAGCTTGGTCGAGGATATTTGTCTTCCAGACATTTATTGGACGATTCAGATTATTTGTTGAAGAAATTAACAATGGGTTGGTGCTTAGCTTTTGAGTCCCATGCATAACTCAGTGACTGAGAAATCGATGACCAACCTACAAGTGGGCTAGCTCAGGCTTCAGCTGTCAGGCAAGAAAATAATTTCATGCCTCACAACCAGCACCAAGCTCATGGTCTACCGAGGAGCAGTAGTCTTGGACAACTTACTGTGGGTGCATCAGAGAAGTATTATGAATGTTGCTTGTGCAAAATCCTCCAAATTCATTGGCGGGGTAAGAGAACCCATGCCAGCATTCTTCCCCAGATCTATATCAAAACTCTAATTGTTCTCAACCAGGTCATGTTATCCACATGTGCGACACTGGTCTCTTGAAACAAGTATTCTTCCCCAAGTGGGATGGCACGGTGGCGCAGCGGTAGAGCTGCTGCCTTACAGTGCCAGAGACCCAGGTACAATCATGTCCACAGCTGCTTGTCTGTATGGAATTTGTACATTCTCCCCGTGACTTGTGTGGGTTTTCTCCGAGATATTTGGTTTCCTCCCACGCTCCAAAGACCTACAGGTTTGCCGGTTGGCTTGGTATAAATATAAACATTATCCCTAGTGCGTATAGGATAGTGTTAATGTGCGGGGATCGCTGGTTGGTGCAGACTCAGTGGGCTGAAGGGCCTGTTCCCGCGCTGTATCTATAAACTAAACCAAACTGAGCTCCGTCATGTCAAGCAATTTCCAGGAGACTGTGAAAATGCTTCAAAAATATCCTTAAAGTTTCCCTGAAAAAATATGACCATGACACTAACTGATGGAGATCCCTGGTTCCTGACTCCGCAAACTGGCAGGGAAGCATTTAGGAAGATACTGAGTCATCTGAGTCTCTTCAGTGGGCAAATATATTGAGGATCTACAGAAAGCAATCCACCCAGCCTTTTTGTCCGGCATCACCTACCCCAGTGATGGCAGTCTGTGGACGTCATGTCTCATTACCCACCGAAGTGGAGTGGAAGTGAATCATCCTCACTCCTGAGGAACAGCCCGTGAAGAAGCAGTGTAAGAAACTGTATATTATACTCTGCTGCCTTTATTGCATTCACATCAATGGAACGAATTTCAAAGACAGAATGCAACCTATTTGCACTTTGTGCTACTCACTGGCAATGGGTTTCTAGACACTCGCTCAATAATGCGATCAACATTGAGCAAAATCTTCAGCCTCAACTGCAGAAAATTGCTGCTCAGTTTCTCTTGAAATAATAGCAACGGATCACAAGCGAATAAGTATGGGCGCATTGATCAAGGATGAGGAAACTGGAAGCATTTAAAACCAGGGCGTTCAACGTCAGCTGAAGATTTTAAAATAGCAGCATGCAGCTTCATCTTTCTGTGCAATAGCAAGCTGCAGGACTTGCTCTTGATAAACCCCACGGTCTGCTCCACAACAGAGAGTGAATGCAAGTCCTACAAGGACACCTTAATGTAAAGAACCAAGTTGTGGTATGTGTAAGAAGGAATTGCAGATGCTGGTTTAAACCGTAGACACAAAATGCTGGAGTAACTCAGTGGGATAGGCAGCATCTCTAGAGAGAAGGAAGGAATGGGTGACATTTCGGATCAAGACCCTTCATACTTCTTCATGTTTGAAGAAGGCTCTCAACCCGAAACATCACCCACTACTCTCTCTCGATGCTGCCTGTCCCGCTGAGTTACTCCAGCATTTTGTATCTGTCTACCAAGTTGTGATATTCCTTTTAGCTTGACCAAATGATCAGCCTAGGTTTCAAATCTACTTTGGGTATAGAAGCCTTGTGTGTCAGTAATTTCAGAAAAGGTATTCCCTGTCAAGTATTTAGACTCTAATATTACTAATTTTATTTGGGACTATAGATCACATAGAATTACAAAAAAACACTTATGTAAACCAAAAGAGGTCGGGGGACTTTCACTTCCGAATTTTATGTATTATTACTGGGCAGTGCATATTAAGAATATAATTTATTGGCTGGATAGTTCTACCCAACAGACAGAATGGATAAAAATGGAGAAAGAGGATTGTCATCCTTGTAGTATAGGAACGATCCTCTTCTCCCCGAAAAAACTGAATAATACAATATATAAGAAGAACCCAATTATATATGGTACAATAAGAATTTGGAAACAAATACAATTATCTTTAAAACTAAGAAATTTATCATTGTTAATGCCAATAGCGAATAACCCTTTATTTAAACCATCTCTTATTGATAAAACATATAACCAATGGGAAAGTCTCGGAATTCGAAGGATCGGGAGATATGTACGAAATGGGAAACCTACTATCATTCCAACAATTATAATTAAAATTTAAACTGAAAAACAACCAATATTTTAAATATCTTCAGATTTGCGATTTCATGAAAAAATATATACAAGGATATCAAAAAATAACTCCTGAATTATTGGAAGAAGCAATGAATATTGAAGCTGACTCACAAAAATTAATATCATATTTATATAATAGTATTCTAAATATAGACCTACCATCGACAGAGGTACTTAGAGAAGAGTGGGAACGGGAACTAATGATAAAAATTACGAAGGTTACATGGGAAAAGTATTTGATATATATTCACAAATGTTCGATTAATGTAAGACATAATCTAAACCAATTTAAAATTTTACATAGATTATATTATTCAAAAACAAGATTGAACAAATTTTATCCAAATATATCCCCCATTTGTGATAAATGTCTATCCCAAAACGCAACTATAACACACTCCTTAGTCTCCTGCACAAAGCTTTATAGATTTTGGAGTGATATTTTTGAAATATTTACAAAATTATTCAAGATAAGAATGGAACCTAATACTGAAATGATTATATTTGGAGTAATGGAAGATGGGAATAAATTGAACACATCTCAAAATTGATTTTTTAACTATGATTTAATAATAGCAAAAGAATTAATACTTAAATTTTGGAAAAATACATCAATACCAACGCTTAAAATGTGGATTGCAAATATGTTGGACACCGCACATCTAGAGGAAATGCGATTCCTCCTAATGGATAAATTAGACCAATTCATAACGAGTTGATCTCCATTTGTCGTCTTCTTGGAATCATATGGTGCAACACAATTGTAAAAACTAACTGTTTCAGGACTGGACGAGGGTTGGTCAAGATTATAAACAATGATCTCCTTTTGTTTTTCTTTCTTTATGTCTTATTCTCTTTTTTCTATTTATTTTCCTCAACTTTCTTCACTCATTCGTCTTTCTTCTTTTTCTTCACACACTATATATCTCACGCTTTTCTATCCATTACTTTCTAATTTATTTTTCTTATTCTAATCTTTCTTTAATATAACAAAAAAAAAATAAGAAGCTGTACATAAAATGTATTATGCAATATATATTAGGCACTTTGGTGCCATATGATTGTACTTACATCTAATAAAATAAAATATTAAAAAAGTGTTTTTTAAAAATTAGACCTGAATTATACATGGCAGGGGAAAGTAAAACACTGGACAAAAAAACAACGTTTAAATGCAAAACATAGTAAGAAAATAAGTCCAGGGTAGTGCAAGAGGTGGTCTACAGTATTCTTGTGCCGACATATGTTTAGGATAGTGCAGGTTGGCTCATCATGCATGTGATCAATGTAGTAAAGTAGTTACTCCTAAACCTGGTGATGTGCAATTTCAGGCTTCTACACCTGCTGCCTAATGGTAGCAATTAGAAGAGGACATTGCCCTAATGGTGGAGATCATTGATGCTAGATGCCACCCTATTGGGATGTAGGTACTTACGTTGGAGAGGCCAGTGTCTCAGATGGACTGGGCTGAGTCCAACACTCTCTGCAGCCTCTTGCGTTCCTGTGTGTTGGAATTGCTATAGCGGGCCATGATGCAACCAGTCACGATTCTTTCTACAGTGTGCCTATAGAAATGTGTTAAGAGTCATTCAGAGACATGTCGAACCTCTTTAATCTTCTAAGAAAGGCGCTGTGACTCCTGGACCTTTGCACAGGTCATCTGTGATATTAACAGGAATTCGAAGCTGCTAACTCTCTCCACCACCGACCCGCCAATGTTCTAAACATGCACTCTAGGTTTGATTTACTCCATGGCAGATGCTGGATCACAAACCCCCAAATTTACAATGTGTTATTAACACATAAAGTAGTTCCGTGGGGATAAAAACAATGAAACCTCTAATTGAAAAGGACAGTGCCATAACATCATTTTGATAATCACTCTACATTTCATCTGCTCCACTGAAAAATCTCCTCATGGTATGTTTACTTTGAAGAAGTTCCTCTCCTCCAATCTGACGCACAAGAAGCAACAAGACAGACACCATTGTGTGCAGATGCCGAGAAGTGTGTTCAGCTTCGGCTGAACAACTTTTAATCTTGTGTGTGGACTCGATAAGAAGACCTTCCCCTCAACGACCAATGAACAATTCAACATTTCCTTGATCAATGTCTGCTTTGATCTGTCATTTTCACACCTTACCCTTCCATATCTCTAGTCTCCCTCAACCATTACTCTCAGTCTGAAGAAGGGTCTCGACCCAAAACGTCACCCATTCCTTCTCTCCAGTGATGCTGTCTGCCCTGTTGAGTTACTCCAACATGTTGTGTCTACCTTCGGTGTAAACCAGCATCTGCAGTTCCTTCCTACATTCCTTCAGCTGAGCTCTTTTCATGGTGATGGTAGTCAACTACAATATGTTGGGATCATTTCAATTTCTGACTGTGGTTCCCTCCAGCTCATTCCTTGGCCTTTCTGGGTCACACGCAAACTCTCTCCTAATAATTGCAGTGTTCTGAAGCACTTTAATATCAAAACAATGATCTCAAGGGAACGCACTGCACTAAAAATTAAATACAATTACATATTAACAGATTATTCACAGGCAACACGGCGGGAGGTAATGTTCAGCTGCTTTGATTACAAGGCTTATGGACCTCTAGATTTGCCCACTTTTCCAACATATTTTAGGTTTGTTTAGAGATACATCTTAAAAACAGGCCATTCAGCCAAACAATTAGGCCAATCAAGTCTACTCTGCCATTCAATCATGGCTGATCTATCTTTCCCTCCCAATCCCATTCTCCTGCCGTCTCCCCATAACCCCTGACACCCATAATAATCAATAATCTATCTATCTCTGCTTAAAAGTATCCATTGACTTGGTCTCCACAACCTTCAGTGGAAAAAAAATCACCACACTCTGTCTAAAGAAATTCCCAAAGGAACATCCTATAATTTTGAGGCTATGTACTCTGGTCCTAGACTCTCCCACTAGTGGAAACATCCTCTCCTCATCCACTATCCAAGTCTTTCAATATTCGGTAAATTTCAATGAAATCCCCCCTCATCCCTTTAAACTCCAGTGAGTATCTAACGCTCATCATATGTTCTTGATTAATTTGCAAAGAGTACCAGTAAGCTGAACACTTAATTTACAGATTTCACTGCTATGACTTCCGAGGTCTCAGCTGCATAGTGTGAGCATGGAAGTTGCCAAGCAGAAAGGAATGAGCAATTCAGCTCCATATTAACCAATGATGAGAATAGCCAAAGAGATTGGGTCACACAGGGTCAAAACAGCCCTCAGATTTTAAACTATTTGATTTACAACAGTAAATCATATTCTATCTTGTATTTCAGCACTGCAGTAGAAAGAAGGCATTTTATGCTGCAGTCGTGATAGAACTCTCAGTAGAATGGGATCACACAAACATCGCAGAACAACCTGCAGCATACTGAAGACACAGGGTGCTGGAGTAACTCACTGGTTCAGGCAGCATCTCTGGAGAACAACAATAGATGACGCTTCGGGTCGGGACCCTTCTTCAAACTTCAGACAGAAGGGTCCCGACCCGAAATGTCACCTATCCATGTTCTCCAGAGATGCTGCCTGACCCGCTGGGTGATTCAGCTGAGACACTCTGTGTCTTCTTTTGTAAACCAGCATCACCACTTCATTGTTTCTACAGCTAATACATTAATGCTTTTGAGTAAGCATCGGGCTTCATACAGGAACACTCCTATTCATTCAGCACCATGTAGTCACTTGGGAAACGATTGATTTTGTGAAGCTTATTTTGCACCATCTTCTGTAAAATAAAATTATGCAGCATAACTCAGGAGGCTGTTAAAGACATTTAGCGCTACAGGCAGAAACATGGTCCAGGTATATTAGAGTTTATTAGGGAAGAAAGAACTGAATTATCCTTAATAATTATGGAAGTATTAATGTTGCAAGAATTACAATCTGAGCTACTTCAACCTTGCTCTTTCAATTTGTCATTAATATTCTTAAAATATCATAATCATAATTATATATGTCATAGCACGGAGCACTTGTGTCCACCTCCCAGTCTCTGTACAAGAGTATATACAATATTTGACTATGGTTTGTAATTATGAGAACTAATATACTCAAGTGCCACTCTCATACAACCATTGTAAGGACGATCTGATTTGATTAAAAAAATAATTGCAAAATATATATTTTCTTCACACACACGCACACACGCACGCACGCGCGCACACACACACACACACACACACACACACATATATATATATGATGAGTCCATCAGGTAAATCCGCTTCTCCCCCATCGGCGCCAACTACCCCATGCTGCTTCAGGAAAGCAACCAACATAATATTATATATATATGTAAGATCATAAGGTCATATAAGGTCATATGGTCAAAAGTGATAGGAGTCTACGACGCCATTCAATCATGACTGATCTATCTCTCCCTCCTAATCCCATTCTCCTTTCGCTATAAAGCTTTCTATTTCTGCTCTGCCTTCCAATATAATGATGGCTGTTTTCACAACTTTAAAGGGCCTTTCCCACTCGGGCGTTATTTGCGGGTCATTGACGCGACATAATTTACGCGTCACGATGCACAACGCGACATCTTTTGTGCGCATGCCGAACATTACGCGCACATGGCGCGTGGTGAGACGTGGTGGCGTAGGAAGTGACGCGCGGTCGCGTGCGGCGCCCCAAGATTTTGGGATTAACAAAATCTTCACGCGCCACCTGCGTGACGCGCAAATGACGCCCAAGTGGGACAGGCCCTTAACTCATTCTTCACTCAATCCCTAAATCCTTCAATCTCTTGGGAATCCAAAAATCCTAAGGTCTACAACTCAGTCACTAAGTGTCTGTTGGCTATTGAGGTAGAAAATTCCAATATTTCACAAACCTGTGAGTAAAAATAAATCTGCACATCTCAGAGTGCAAATGGATACCACCAATCCCCCAAAGTAAATTAATATTTAGCACAGCCCTGAAAATCATTCAAGGGATGAAATCTGCTCTTTCTAAAGTCCAGCGTACAGACTAGTTTAGTTTAGGTCAAAGATAGTGCGGAAACAGGCCCTTCGGCCCACAGAGTCTGCACCAACCAGCGATCCACGCACATTAACACTATCCTACACACATTAAGGACAATTTTCATTTATAGCAATCCAATTAACCCACAAACCTGTACGTCTTTGGAGTGTGGGAGGGTCTTTGGCGCTGTAAGCCAGTAGCTCTACTGCTACTGTCCTATTGAAGGACAAATGTGCAGGTCTATAATTAAGATTCCACTAATTTTACAATAAAAATAAGCTAAATAATAAAAAAGTGCTCTGTAGCAAAATTATAATCCTATGGTAAATATTAGTCTTGAAACAGTCAACACATTCCAAATTCTGAATGATATATTCAAACAAAGGTCAATTTCATTAATGATGTACTATCATGATCAAATCCCTTGACAAGTGAAATGACTTGTCTAAAATGACTAATCCTACTCAATCTCAATTTATGGATAAATATCACCAACAATTTGTCCTAGTGTAATCACATTACTGCTCTGGCCAAGAACGCCCACCAACACTTCTACTTTCTCAGAAGACCAAGGAAATTCGGAATGTCGCCAATAAATCTGTAGCTATAACACTATATTATGCACTCTGTTTATTTCTTTCCTTTGCACTATCTGTTGTGCATGCATATGGCTGACTCGACTGGAAGGCATGCACTGTATCTCAGTTCATGTGCCAATAATTAACTGATCCCAATGCCAACAGGGCAACCATTCATTCCAGGAATCAATCTAGTAAACATATGATGCACCACTTCTAAAGTGCATTCTTCCTTTGAGGCAGGAAATAAAAATGCACATAGTTCTTCAGTTTTGGTCTCATCAACACAGCTATAAAAAAACCTTACACTTGGACACTAACCTCCTTTCAATAAATGTCAAAAACTACTTGACTTCCTAATTGCACCCTGTCCCTTGATGGTAATTTATATGCACTGTTATCTATCTAGGTCATGCTGAAAACTAACGTTCATCTGCTTCAAAATCTAAATACTGCAGACAGTGGAAAGCTTAAATATGAGAAGCAGGTACTGGCAATAACCAGCATGTCATGCAGGATCTGTGGGGAAAGAAGCTGTCTACCGGGTCAGATCTATGATTTTTCTTCAGTACTGAAAGAAAAAGAGGAATTAGTATGTGGCAGGAATGGAGGGATGAACAAAGTGAAGGCCTATGAGGGGGACAGTTTTGTCCTTGTCTTTGCATGCACCATCATCCTTTTGCTTGCCTGCATCTCACCTATCTTTTCTTTATCACAAACTACTTCATTACTTTCAATGCATCTAAAACTGGTTGAAACTTGGATGAAAACGGAACCACTTATGTGCAGTCAAAGGGTCCAAGTAGGTTGAATGATATTCAAAATGTTCATATTCACTTTGGGCTTCATAAGTGACTTGGATAAAAGTTGTTTTCTTACTGTAGTCAGCCTGACTGGGGAGGATTCAAGTAAAGAATTCAAGCAGGGTCAGCATAAATATGCAAGGCCACGCCATATTTGAGATGAAATCGGCAATTGATGAGGGAGACCTTCATTTTCACAGCTAACCCCATTAATTTCTTTGTCCTTTGGAAAGTAGCGTGACAAATTTATTATTATTCAGCCTCAATCACGTACAACCATGGATCTGTAATACTGATTAGACAATACCCAGAGGACGCAGAATTAATGTGAATCAAAATTAATATGAATGCCTACGCATTCCAAAAATGTAGAAGCAAGTAGTTTCATTGGTAACTTCCAAAAGCAATTGGGCTATTAAAAAAAAATGAAATTGTTGCATTCCAACATTGCAAAGGGAGATTGTTATTAATCTTTCAACGAATTTGCAGAAGCACAAATTGTTGACGACCTTTCCTCTGTCCATATTTAATGAATTGGAATTATAGGAGTAACCTACTTCTGAAAAATGCATTCAACCTGACGACCTCAGGGCAGCACTGTGACACAATGGTAGAGTTGCTGCCTTACAGCGCTTGCAGCGCCAGAGCTGGGGTTCCAATCCAGACTGCGTGTGCTGTCTGTATGGAGTTTGTACGTTCTCCCCGTGACCGAGAGGGTTTTCTCCAAGATCTTTGATTTCCTCCCACATTCCAAAGATGTACAGGCTTTGCAGGTTAATTGGCTTGGTATAAGTGTAAATTGTCCCTAGTGTGCGGTGATTGCTGTTTGGCATGGACTAGGTGGGCCAAAGGGCCTGTTTCTGCACTGTATCTCTAAACCAAACTAAACTAAACCTGCTGCAAAAGTTTGTCGACCATTATCATCAGGCACACATTAATTCCTTAATGGAATTGATTATTTCTACGGTAAGTGAATTTCGATGCATTTTACATGTGAAAAGAGACATGCATTTCCTGTGCTTGGTATCAGATCTTTTATCAACATTGCTTTCAATTCCTGACTTACTGGGAGAGTTTTCAAGTTCTGTAAGAGCTGGTAGGAAAACAAATGTGCCAGTCATTGTCATAGACTCATACAATGTGGAAACAGGCCCTTCAGCCCAACCTGCCCACACCAACCAACATAACCCATCCACACTAGTCCCATTTGCCTGCATTTGGCCCATATCCCTCCAAACCTGTCCTATCCGTGTACCTAATTACTTTGTAAACATTGCAATAGTCCCTGCTTCAACTACTTCCTCTGGCAGCTCATACCAGACACCCATAACCCTCTGCGTGAAAGAGTTACCAATCAGATTCTGATAAATTATTTTCCCCTTCACCTTAAACGTATGCCCTCTGGTTCTCGACTCATCTACTCTGGGCATCAACCCGATCTATTCCTCCCATGATTTTATTCCCCTCATCCTCTTGCACTCCAGGGAATAGAGTCCCAACCTGCTGAACCACTCCCTATAGCTCAGACCCTCGAGTCCTGGCAACATCCTTGTAAATCTTTTCTGCACCCTTTCCAACTTGACAACATTTTTCCTATAGTTCGGTGCCCAGAACGGAACACAATACTCTAAATGCGGCCTCACCAACGTCTTATATAACGGCAACTCACAACTTCTCTCACTCAACTCCACAGTCAAAAAGGCACAACAGAGGATGTACTTCCTATGGCAGCTGAGGAAGCACAATCTGCCACAGGCAATGATGGTCCAATTCTACACGGCCATCGTAGAGTCTGTTCTCACCTTCTCCATCATGGTCTGGTTTGGCTCAGCCACCAAGCACGACATCCGGAGGCTGCAGCGAATCGTCCGATCAGCAGAGAAGGTTATTGGCTGCAACCTTCCCTCCATTGACGAACTGTACACTGCAAGGTCCAGGAAGTGAGCGGGTAAGATCATCTCTGACCCCACTCATCCTGGCCACAAACTCTTTGAATCACTTCCCTCTAGAAGGCGACTCTGAATTGTCAAAGCTGCCACAGCCAGAAATAAAAACTGTTTTTATCCATGAGTAGTTGCTCTACTCAACAGCCAAAAATCTGTAGCCTCCCTTTGATCTGGTATTTTGTTGGTTCACATGCTTGATCAATGGTGTTTTATCATTAATGTTTTATTATTATTAATGTTTAGTGTTTTCTGAGTCACTGTATTTGTATGTCATGTTGTTACTTGTGGGTGGAGCACCAAGGCAAATTCCTTGTATGTGAATACTTGACCAATAAACTTACTTACTTACTTACTTCTATACTCAATACTTTGACTGATGAAGGCCAATGTGCCAAAAGCCTTTTTTGAGCAACTCATCTACCTGTGATGCCTCCTTCAAGGAACAATGTATTATGTCCCTGCACTCCAATATCCTTCTGTTTTTATAAAACTTCCCAGAGCCCTTCAATTCATTGTGTAGGCCCTGCCCATGTTAGACTTTTCAAAGTGCAACACCTCACACTTCTCTGTATTAAATTCCATTAACCATTCCTCAGCCTACCTGGCAACTGATCGAGATCCTGCTACAATTTTTGACAACAACCATCATTATCTGCAATACCACCCACTTTTGTATCATCAGCAAACTTGCTAATCATGCCATGTACATTTTCATCCAAATCATTGATATAGATGACAAACAGTAATGGGTCCAGCACCGAATCCTGAGGCACACCACTAGTCACATGCGTCCAACCGAGAGGCAACCTTCCATCAACACACTCTGCTTCCTTCCATGAAGCCAATTTTCTATCCATTCAGCTATGTCTCCTTGGTTCCCATGTGAACTAACCTTTCAGAGCAGTCAACCATACTGAACCTTGTCAAATGCTTTGCTGAAATCCATATATACATCATTTTTGCCCTCATCAACATTTTTGGTCACACCTTCAAAAAACTAAATCAGATTCACGAGACTCGACCTCCCATGTACAAAACCATGCTGACTAACAATAATTAGCCCTTTTCCATCTGAATCCATGTATATCCTATCCCTCAGAATTCTCTCTAGTATCTTTCCAATCACACATGTTAAGCTCACTGGCCTACAGGCCTACAGTTTCCAGCCCTTTACCTGCAGTCGTTCTTGGACAGAGCCACAACATTTGCCTAGATAAATCACCGTTCTGGCCCTTTCTCTGACACTATTCTTGTTTGAAATCCTTTACAGTTTTACAGTTTTCACTTCCTCTTAATGATCACCAATTTAAAATATTTAGGAAATTTAAGAAACTATATTCCTCTCTTCCTTGCTGTTGCCTGGCCTGGTGAATATTTCCCATCTATAATTTTTAGATTACCATCATTTGCAGCATTTTGCCTTCGTGTTTGATTAGATTATTGATTTATCTGCAAAATCCATAATGTACCATCCAGAACTGGGCCCCATTTTAAATAATGAATGGGTTGTTCTGGAGAACCCACACCAATGTGTAAAACCGTAAACTACATGTCAGACAAAAATGTAATTTTGCCCAAATTAGATATTCAGTAGGTATATCCATTATTCTAATCAAGTTCAAGTTCAAGTGAGTTGTAATGTGTCCCTGATAGGGCAATGACATTCTTGCTTTGCTTCAGCACACAGAACATAGTAGGCATTTACTACAAAACAGATCAGTGTGTCCATATACCATAATATAAAGATATACACACATGAATAAATAAACTGATAAAGTGCAAATAACAGATAATGGACTATTAATAATCAGAGTTTTGTCTGAGCCAGGTTTAATAACCTGATGCTGTGGGGAAGTAGCTATTCCTGAACCTGGTTGTTGCAGTCTTCAGGCTGCAAATCCAGACGAAGTATTATGATCTAAAGATCGGAACCGTTTTACCATCCTTGTAGAACTCCAAATATAAAAGAAACAAAGCAAGTTTTTAATCCACCTAAGTCTGAAATGAACTTGAGTAGGATAAAAATAGTTGTAAAGTATGTTATTAGCAGCATTAGGTTGGAGTAATTATTCAGGAGGATGTGTGCATTACTGCTGGGTCAGAACCAAATTGGGAGATGTTGTTTCCATCAATGTCTGGAATTAGATGTAGGTCCAACCAACATCTCTTTTGGTCTTCAGATCTCTCCACCCCACCCAGGCTCAAACATGGCAGTCTTGCTATTTCAACTGGCATTAATACAATGGGTGAGATGGAGAATCATTCCACAGTAAACAGTGCCCACAGCCTCTGTCGGTTCTCTATAACACAAGCCCAATATAGTTCTGAGTGCAATATAGCGAGGTTCGCCAGGACAACCGGTTGGCTCGGCGGAGATGTTAATCTCTCAACATGCGCCCGGCAGTTATTACTTAACTGGTTGAGGCTTGTGCATGGCGCACAAGAACAATTCCATGCCAACCCTTGCGGCGAAGCCACTCAATGCTAAATTCAAAACAACATTCAGAAGCGTGGAGATATTCGAGCGAATCCGACACGGCTCCTTATGTCCTGACACCCACCGTTCGCGGCAGAATGGAACAATTAAAAAAAGAACTGGTAGTATTTCGGAACCCTTGCACCAGATCCACAGATTTGAGGGAATTGCTGCCCTGGTGGCAATTTACGATTTAACACTGAAAAGAAAGCGGAGCGAAAAATTCCCCGAAACATTTGTCAGTTACAGTAATTCCCATCTGATGTGGGCACGGCCTCCGTTAGGCAAGTGGCCGCTTATATTGTGAACAATTCATGTTGCCCTCTGGTAGAGTGAGTTTCAGCATCTGGCGAGGCTCACACCCGAATCCAGGTTGGGTGATAATGTCATTTAACCTAAATATTCAACTTCACCTCAAACCAAGATGTGATAACGTGTGTAGGAAGGAACTGCAGATGCTGGTTTGTTTCAAAGACAAAGCATGCTGGAGTAACTCAGCATCTCTGGAGATTCTGAATACTGCGTGCAAGGGGAATGTTAAACGCATTTAAAACGTCCGACGAGTTTCGTCACTGTTTCCCTTGTTTTGAACGCCGCATCTCCCATTCTGTCTGGAGATTCAAGGCTGCTAACTTCTTCAATTACTGGCAAAACACAGGCCCAGACTCCCGACAAAAGGTGGGAATAACTTGCAAACTAAATTTGATCACTTCAGCAAGTTACGCAATCCACGCCTCAGAAACGCCATGTTACACATTATTAGAACAAACATTGATCTTGTCCAAACATCTAAGCTGGGCAAATGTAAGGGTGGATCATAGGAAAATTATGTTTGAGACTTCGATGTGAGGATTGCAATGGAATACTGACCATCAACACTCTCCCCTCTACACCCCCACCACATCCCTTGCCACCGCCACCCATAACATTAAGTCCGTTACATCCAGAGTTTACCAAACGCCCCAATTGGTGACTAAAGGTAGAAATCTGGATGTTAAGAACAAAATCCCGAGATAACTAGCACAATTGAAGGTCTGTCGGACGCGGGCTTGCTCGGGTTCGCTGTCTACGCTGAGTTTCAGCACTGGACAGTTCCAGGGCACATCCGCACGGCATCATGAGGATCGCAACGCTGCCCCCCACGGCGGCAACAGCGCCAAATCACAACTAACTCGCATCCCAGGAAACTGAATGGGAATCAACAGCTGCAGGGACAACTTCACCGGGCGCAGCACTCGCACAACTTGCAAACGCAACTTCACCCCCAACCAACTTAAACATGTCCATCGCAGCCCCGCCCGCACTCGGGAGCCCCGGTCGCGAGTAAACTTAAGCGGCATGTAGAGTACCCAAGAGTAGGGATCAAGTGAAGTCGCGCCATGGCAATACACGCAGCCGATCATCATTGTAGCAGCAATGGACACGGAACGTGGCACGGAGATTTGGTGCTTAAAAGCCAGCTGGATCGTGAAATCACCCTGCCCACCGCACTCACACACTCACATCGGGTGAATATCTAAGGATCTTGTTCCAAAATGAGACCGCACCGCCAATTGTGATCCTTTCCGATGCTTAAATCGGGCTTTCAATCTTTTCAATTGCTCTGTGCTAACAACATATTTTGTCTCTTTCTTTTGTTGCAAAGTCAACCCACACAGACCTACCATCTAATGCGGCTCCTCGGGTCTCGCCACAGTCTTCCTCTGAGTGGTAAATAGGAGAGAAGCAAAGGGAACTCTCTCCGCCGCCAACAGACACCTCTCAAACAGAGCTGAGAGTGTAGTGCCTGGCTCCTTCCCGCTGCACCGCCAGTTTAAGTCAGCTGCTTGCTTTCTCCCTTTCTCAGATAATCGGTGCTGTGCCCTGGGTGAAACCGGCCACTGTTTCCCTCTAGTGCCAACAGGCTGCTAGAAAAACAATTTACAATCACAGGCACTACAAACTGGCCGCGCTTCCCAGTATCATGTTGAAGAGTTGTTTTTTTTTCAAACAGACAAATACATCTATTTACATTTCTTCCATCTGACACTTTTTGAGACTTGGAAAGAAAATCGCATAGTATTTTGGATACCAACTTTATATTTTCCGAAAATAACACTTCAGTTGGATATTTTACACCAATGATTTGTTTGTGAAGTATCATATGGACCTTATTGTTGAACGCACAACACACTTGTGGGTCGTATGAACTTTTAGACTAAGCTTCCTGTGTTATTCGGATTTTGGCGGAGTACTGTGGGGTTTTAGTAGTTTCAGTTTAATGAGAGGCAATTCATTTGTTCCCCAAGTTTGTTGACATGACACAACAACATTGGTTTGCATTTATGTAAAATGGCCAAATGAGGCAGGTTGCTATAACTTTACCTGACTCGGTCACACTGGGACTCTGACCCGAGGAAGTAAACACAAACTCCAAGCACTTTTCATCCTCCAGAATGTTCTTGTTACACAATTCATTGACCAGTCCGATAGCTTTCTGACACAGGATCACATGCTCCTCCTGGTTGGCACTCATTTCTTAAAGGGCATCCTTCTCCCGGGGAAGCAGACAAGAGGCTGTGATCTGCGAGGACTCTCTCACTCCACAGTCGCCCACATCTGTACTTGCGAGAGTGAACCAAGCCATGCGAGAGCTCGCCTTTCATCCGATGACACATTTATGTCAACGCTTAGCGGTCCAGAGGCTATTTTGTATGAGCCACTGATCTCTCTAATCCTACGAGCTCTCTGATTTGCTGGGGGGGTGTTTGGAGAGATGTGATATTTGTCTTTTTTGCCGACGAGGCGTGGTCTTCCCTTCAAAAACCTCCTGAAAATCCAATTTGAATTTCTCGGCAAATGAAATCAAGCATCCGAAAAACGAACTTTTCATTAAATAAAACGGCAGCTGTGTTGATGTCACGATTTAGACCCAGAGTTTGATTTCTATGAATCGTGCGCGCTTCTCTTTTTCGGTTGTAATACACTTATGGCCATTGGTTAATAAAGGAACAGTGACTTCATGCAGAAATACCTCAACCTGTAACAACCTAACGATGGAGTGGCAGTATCAAGTCACAAATCATCACTCCAAAAGCCTACACACAAAATCAGATGAATATTGCTCATCATTGCTACACGCTTCATTACTCTTGTGTGAGTCAAGACCAGTGCAATTCTTAGTGACTAAACGCCATAGAAAGATGTTCGTGAACAAGTCTGATCTCTTGGAGACTGTACCCATCCTTCACTGTTCACTCATTGATACAGTCAGAGCTGTTTTAACCCACTACATACCACGCAAAACAAAGAAATAGACACAAAATGATGGAGTAACTCAGCGGGACAGGCAAGACCTCTGGAGAGAAGGAATGGGTGACGTTTCGGATCGAGACCCTTCAAAACAAAGAGTTCTAATGAATCGGCGAAGCCACTGTTAGTTTGGTTGTACTTTTAGTTGAGTTGAGTTGAGTTTAGTTTAGATACAGCGTGGAAACAGGCCCTTCGGCCCACCGAGTCCGCGCCGACCAGCGATCATCCGTACATTAGTTCTATCCTACACACGAGGATATCTTACATAAGCCAATTCACCGACAAACCTGTACGTCTCTGGAGCGCGGCACTCGGAGAAAACCCACGCGGTCACAGAGAGAACGTAAAAGCTCCACGCACACAGCACCAGTAGTCAGTATCGAACCCGGGTCTCTGGAGCTGTAAGGCAGCACTGTGTCGCCCATCTTTCAACCAATCTCCGGAAACATAATTTTTTTAAAAGAAACCCCATCTGCCAGAAGTAGTATATATCGCTGTACCATTATTTGGAATTTTTAAACTAATTTAATTTTACTGCACATTCAGATAAAAATCTGTCGCCCGGCACAGTTTAATTGTTTAATTATGCTGTTTGCCCTCTTTTAGATAATTTGTTCGGATCTGTCCTTTTTCCAGTTTACTGCGTGGGTTCATTTATCAACACACTCAAAGCACTTTTAATAAAATGTTATGGACGTTAATTTTATTTTCTGCGTTTCATTAACTGTCCCAGCAGTTTGGAGGATAGCAGGAGATTATGTACAGACATGGAGCACGGGCACAGGCCTTTGGCCCAAGCAGTGTGCGCCCAGCATCTGTATTCAGTCATCCTACATTCATCCATTTTTATTGTCCCTGCATTCGCATCAACCATCTCCCGTATCCAAATCCTACGGCTCACCCACACTCTCAGGTCATTTACAGTGAAAAGCTTTTGCTGCGTGCTAACCAGTCAGCAGAAAAACAATACATGATTACAATTGAACTTCTTCTTCTTCTTCAACGTCACCCATTCCTTCTCTCCAGAGGTGTTGCCTGTCCCGCTGAGTTACTCCATCATTTTGTGTCTATTTCTTTGTTTTGCGTGGTATGTGGGGAGGGGGGGAGGAGGAGGGAGAGGGAGAGGGAGAGGGGAGGAGGGGGAGGGGGAGGAGGAGGAGGGGGAGAGGGGGAGAGGGGGAGAGGGGGAGGAGGGGGGGGAGGAGGAGGAGGGGGAGGAGGGGGAGGGGGAGGAGGGGGAGGAGGAGGAGGAGGGGGAGGAGGGGGAGGAGGGGGAGGAGGGGGAGGGGGGGGAGGGGGGGGAGGGGGGGGAGGGGGGGGAGGGGGGGGAGGGGGGGGAGGGGGAGGGGGGGGAGGGGGAGGAGGGGAGGAGGAGGAGGAGGAGGAGGAGGAGGAGGAGGAGGAGGAGGAGGAGGAGGAGGAGGAGGAGGAGGAGGAGGAGGAGGAGGAGGAGGAGGAGGTTGTGCAAAAGGGGTATTTATATTTTCAGATAGATTTTAATAGGAGCCCATGGAGGAGGTTGATCAACAAAAGTACAGTAGATCATCTGAAGTGTCAGTAATATGACATAAACTGAGAGATATTTAACAGTCAGAAAACAAAGATTTGGAATGAGTGCATCTCTCTCAAGTTGGTCGGCTGTGACTAATGGGCCAACAAGGGAATCAGACCTTGAGCCCAGCTATTCACAATCTATAACGTTATCAATGATTTGGTACAAATCAGGGGACTCAATGTCAGACTTGCAAGTGTGCTGACAATGCAAAATTAAATGGTTTGCGAGGAGTCAGGAGGAAGTAAAGAGGCTGCTGAGGGGATATAGATGAGCTCAGCCAAAGGGTGAAAATGTGGCAAATGGAGTATAATGGCAGCAAATGTGAAGTCATCCACATTAGTGCACGTCACAAAGGTGGAGTATTTGTCAGGTGGTGATAGATTGGGTAGTGTTGATTTTCAAAGAGAACTAATGACGTCGTACACATAAGGAACCGAAGGCAATCAAATTGCAGGTGAGAGCCAGTAATTAGGGAATTACTAGTTTCACCTGGCCTGTTCATCTTTATTTTAAGAGGATTTGAATTCAAGAATAAAGATGTCTTACTGCAATTATGGAGCAGCACAGTTGCTGCCTTACAGTTGCTTCTCTCTTTGATCGCTTAGGTTTTCTCCAGGTGTTTCAGTTTCCTCCCACATTCCAAAGATGTGCAGGTTTGTAGTTAATTGGCTTCTATATATTGTCCCCAGTGTGTAGGATGGAATTAATGTACAGGGATTGCTGGTTGGTGTAGAATCGGTGGGTTGAAAGGCCTGTTTCCATGCTGTATCTCTAACTAAACTAAATTGTACAGTGTTTGGAGAGAATGCATTTTAATTGTACCTAAAGAAAGATATATTTGGTATATATATAGATAACAGATGAGTGGAATAGGCCTGTATTGACTAGACCTTAGCAGAATGAGAGCAACACTTATTGAAATATAAAAAGGAGATCAACATTTGGATTCCGATGGAAGTTTACCATGGCTGAGGAGTTTATAATGTGGGGTTACAGTTCCAGAGGGGGCCATATAGAACTAAAATATAATGAAATGTCTTCAATTAGTGGATATTGAACCATTGAAATCCTCTACTTCTACTTGTGGAGACTCAATCACTGAGTTCATTCGAAACAGAGGTTGATAGATTTCTGGATATTGATGGGGGAATCAGTGATTATAAAGTTGGAGCAGAAGATGGCACTGGGTAGAAGATCAGCCGTGATCATGAACAAAGATGGAGGTGGCTTGAAGTGACAGACTGCCTCGACCAGATCCTAGCCATTATAGTCTTCAATTTCTTGTAACCCATCCACGTGATCTTCACAGTGGACAACAGATAGAAATTTCCACCTGGCCCCTTGAAGATTGGACCTTTTCACCTGGCCCCAGCTATTTCTGGCATTTAAATTAATCTGGTGATTGAATAACAGTGTGTCAGCCATGCACTTCCCATATCAGTACCACTTCAGTGTCCTCGCTGTAACTAGTGGATAGTAAAACAATAAAGCTCATATAGTGAAAAAAAATAACACAAAGTGCTGGAGTAACTTGCCTGGTCGGCTGAGTTACTCCAGTACTTTGTGGGTTTTTTTTTTAACCATCTCCTGCAGTTCCTTGAGTCCACAAGTTCATATAGTGTATTCCTTAAATACATTTGTTCCTATATATTTTATGAAGTATAATGAAGTATTGGGCCGCCCGGTGGCACAGCGGTAGAGCTGCTGCCTTACGGTACTTACAGCGCCAGAGACCGAGTTTGATCCTGCCTATGGGTGCTTGTCTGTACACAGTTTGTACGTTCTCCCCGTGACCTGTGTGGGTTTTCTCTGAGAACTTCAGTTTCCTCCCACACTCCAAAAACGTACAGGTTTGATAGGTTAATTGGCTCGGTATAAATATAAAATTGTCCCTTGGGTACAGTGCGGACTCGGTGGGCTGAAGGGCCTGTTTCTGTGCTGGATCTCGAAACTAAACTAAACGAAAAGTATTTTTTCCTTATTTAATCCGTTTTGTGACAGATTATTCATGATTATCTTAAGAAAGGTAATGATGAGCGGCTTCTTAAAATGTTGCAGTCTGTGGGGCAAATGCATTCACACACCTTACCTGGATAGAGAGCCCCAGTATTAGGACCAAACATTGATTAAGAGTCATAACATACATCCAAGTTAGGAGATTTATGAGAATGGGGAGAAGAAGGTATTGACTTGCTTTGGATCTTTGAGGCGATAGTGTAAATAATTACCTCTATGGTATTCACACTTCCCTTGTTTCAGTTCCAAACTAAGTACTTTTCAATGTAAGTTTGAAATTGGAACATTGATACAGTTATATCATATCTATTCATAAAATATGATCTATCTTTACTGATAGCCAGTAACAATTGACTACTAGTGATGTCTTTTTTTTCTTAGGATTGTCTATACATTCAATAATTATCTCTCCAATTCCATTGTCTGCTGCTTAGATTCCCCAATACTTGTCAAATGACCAAACAGAATCAAATGGCAGTAATATGTTATTGATAATAAATGAGTACTGTTCCAGCTGGCCCAGCTATTTCATCTTGCAGATGGACTTTATCAACCTTTCTGGAATGCCGATAATTTTAGCTATTTTACTGATTGACTGATCCTTCAATTCCACCTTGCCATTTCCAATTCTAAACATTCTGAAGTTCTGCTGAAGTTCTTCACTCTAAACCACCCTATATTTAACATATGAGACATGAGAGATTGCAGGCACTGGAAAATTGGGCAAAGCACAAAGTGCTGGAGAGACTCAGTGGATCAGGCAGCATCTGCAGAGGGAAATGGACAGATGATGTTTTGGGTTAGGACCCTTCCTCAAGCCGATGTAGTGGTGGGGAGAAAGGGAGGTGGGGTAGTTCAAAATCTGGCAAGTGATAGGTGGATAGACGTGAAATGCTGGAGTAAGTCAGCCAGGACAGAAGGAATGGGTGACATTTCAGTTCAAGACCCTTTTGCTTGCTTCATTTTGCGTGCTTCGTTGTCACCTTCCCCTAGCTAACAATGATCTATTCTATATTTTCCTCACTTTGATGCCTCATTTTCACATCTTACGCTTCCATATCTCTGTGTCTCCCTCTCCCCTGACTCTCAGGCTGAAGAAGGGTCTCGACCCGAAATGTCACCCAATCCTTCTATCCAGAGATGCTGCCCGTCCCGCTGAGTTACTCCAGCATTTTGCCTCTATCTTCGATGTAAACCATCACCTGCAGTTCCTTCCTACACAAGTGATGTGGATTCCGGTGAGGGTGTGACTGACAGATGGGCAGAGGTAGTGACAAAGGCCAGAGATCTAATGGAGACAAAGGATTATCAGTTGAGGAAGGAAGAGGAGGAGTGAAATGTAAAGCCGGAGGGAAGGATTTGTGTGGAAGGGGACAGGGGAGGGTAAAGTCATGGAATAAAAGGAAAATAGGGGACGGGGTATGGAGAGATGGAAGATGAATGGAGGGCAACACTGGTGGTGGGAGAAATGAGTGCGCACCAGGGTGTTGTGGCAAACAAAAAGAAAAATGGTGGGATGGAGGCTCGGGAGTTTACTTGCAATTAGAAGATTAAATGTTGATATAATTAATTTGTAAGCTACCCAAGCAGAATCTGAAGTGCTATTCTTCCAGTTTGTGTGTGGTCTCACTCCAGCAATGGAGGAGTTACAGAACAGAAAAGTTAGTATGGAATGGGAAGGGGAGGTAAAATGGCTGTCAACAGGGAGATCCAACAGGCCTTGGTGGACTGAGCACTTGTATCCAATGGAATAGTCCGGCACGGTGGCATAGTGGTGGATCCTGAGTACGGCTGCTGGCTGTATGGAGTTTGCACGTTCTCCCCGTGACCTGCCTGGATTTCTTCCGAGATCTTCAGTTTCCACCCACACTACAAAGATGTGCAGGTTTGTAGACTAATTGGTTTAGTATGAATGTAAAATTGTCCCTCCTGTGTGTAGTGTTAATGTGCGGGGATTGCTGGTCGGTGTGGACTCAGTTACCTGAAGGGCCTGTTTACTTGCTGTATCTCCAAACTAAACTAAATGGTCATGTAGTCAATACTTGATCTCGTCAGTGTAGAGGAGGCCACATCATGAGCACATCTGCCAATTAGCCACTCCATCACTCATCTTTACAGCTTTCTCCTCCACACCACCCTATCCCATAATTCTCAAGAAGAATCCAATCCTAAAATGTCATCTGGCCTCCACAGATGCTGCCTGGCCCACTGAGTTCCTCGACCGCTTTTTGTTTGCTTAAATTTTAGGTGTCTTTTCTGTCCGAGATGACTTTGTGGTATCCAAATTTTACTCCATCATTGACAACCATGCATGTAGCTCCTTGGGTTCAAGCATTTGAATCCTCTCCCTAGAATTGTATTAAAATTCTCCTCCTTTCACACACCTCAACATGAATCTCTCTCACCAAACATTTTCTCACTTGTCCAAATACCTTTTTAGGTAACTTGTTGGAATTTATTCTCCAGAGATGCTGCCTGACCCGTTGAGTTACTCCAGCACTTCGTGTCAATTTTTTGGAAGCCAGCTTCTGCAGTTCCTTATGTATGGAATTTATTTGCTCATTTTATACCAGCAGGGTGATGTCAAATAAAGGTGACGTCATGTAAATGCATTTGTTCCTTCTCAACAGAATTATCTTTGAAAAGCAGGTTTATCTTCTGTGTTCACATTTGTTTGCCCAATCAAACTTATTCATTAAACACCAAAAGCTGTAGTAACTCAGCGGGTCAGACAGCATCTCTGGAGAAAAGGAATAGGTGACGTTTCGGGTCTAGACCCTTCTTCAGTCTGAAATGTCACCTATTTTGTTTGCTTAAATTTTAGGTGTCTTTTCTGTCCGAGATGACTTTGTGGACCTCCAACCGGCGCGGCCTTGTCGGCTTCGGAAGCTGCGGCCTCCAGTACGGAGGCGGCCGTTCCAGGGTTCCCATGCCGCTGTGAGGACTCTCCCGACGCCGGAGCACTACCACCCGGCGAGAACGGCCAGGAACATCGGGCCTCCGTAGAGGCAACTGTGGAGGCCTCAATAGGCCCGACTATGGGTGAACTGGGGTTGGGGACTGGACTTTGTGCCTTCCCTCATGGTGGGAGCCATTGTGGGGGGATGTTCTTTGTGTTTAAGACTCTCATTGGTGTTATGTCTGTATTCTTTCTTTGTGTGCTGCAAAATGGCAAAAAGCATTTCACTTCATTACACCTCAGTGTATGTGAATGTGACCAATAAAATACCTTTGACCTTTGATATTCCTTTTCTCCAGAGATGCTGGCTGATCAGCTAAATTACTCCGGCTTTTTTGTGTCTTTCATCGTTTAAACCAGCATCTGCAGCTCCTTCCTACGCCTACTTATTCATTATACTGTATGCATTTCCTATGCTGTCAGCTGAATAAGTCTTCATCCACATTTACCAGCTCTCGGGTCACTGAGTCAAAGACATACAGCAAAGATACAGTCTCTTTGACCCATCAATTCCACATGGACCATCAAGCACCCATTCTCCTCTCAGAAAATCTGGTTTACATGCAACTCAATGTACTAATAGATTTTCAGTGGCTTGTGTTTCATAATTTGGCAATTAGTATCATTATTCTTTCACCTTAATGTACCATTTTAGTGGCCAGGCAATCAACCTACACTTTAATAAGCCAATAAACTGATCAGGAAGGCCAGCTCAGTGGTCGGGGCTGAGCAACTAACGGTGCAGCAGGTGGCAGAGGCCAGAACTCTGAACAAACTGGGTTCAATAATGACCAACCCCACTCACCCACTCCACGCCCTGAAGGTGATCAAGAGCAGCACCTTCAGTCAGAGACTGATTGCACCAATGTGCAAAACTGAGAGATATAGGAAGTCTTGTATACCAGCTGCTATAAGGTTTTACAATGCACAAAAATAACTTTGCACTTTTTTTTGTATCCATTCATTGTATTTTAACTTATTAAGTATGGAAGCTATCTGAGGAAATGTGTGGTGTTATGTCTGTCTTGAAGCTGTTGTGGCACTGTAATTTCCTGTAAAGGATTATTAAAGGATCTATCTATCTATCTATCTATCTATCTATCTATCTATCTATCTAAACTGAGTTTTTATACAGAGGGAAAGAATTGTGGTCAACCTCATATCTTCCACACGCTGTGGAATTTAAACTCCTTTGCATGCCACCCACTCCCAACAGCATTACTTCTCCGACCACAGAAGGCTGTGGAGGCCAAGTCAATGGATATTTTGAAGGCAGAGATAGATAGATTCTTCATTAGTACAGGTGTCAGGGGTTATGGGGAAAAGGCAGTAGAATGGGGTTAGGAGGGAGAGATAGACCAGCCATGATTGAATGGCGGAGCAGACTTGATGGGTCAAATAGCCTAATTCTGCTCATATCACTTATGAACTTATGAACCGTATCATGACCCCAGCCCCTGGGCAGGCCTGAGAGTTTTCTTTTGGGCAGGATATGTTCCACACTAGGCTGTCGGTCAGGAGTAGTTAGAAGCCAGTTGTTAGGATGATGATAATATTGAGTGGGGGCAGTGCTGGGTGACATTTCCCATGTGGCTGCATGTTAATTGTGGTTGATCTGGTGAGAGTATTGGAAGCTGAGACGTGCCACGAGGAGCCGAAGGATGATCCGCCGGGAATAATGGGCACGGTGTGGGAAAACCACTGTGAGGGGGAGGGGAGCAATGGAGGGTCCACCGGGGGCACCACCGTGAAGAGGGGGGATGGGAAGGAGAGTAAAAGAGAACCCAACACAGGGGAGGGGGAGGGGGGGGGGGGGGGACGAAACAAAGGGGGGCATGGTGCGGGATACTTCGTAACTTTGAGTAACTCAGCGGGTCAGGCAGCATCTCTGGAGAGAAGGAATAGGTGATGGGGGGGATGGTGAGTCTGTATTTGGATGGGGGGGTGGGGGGGAAGAGGCCAAGTGGACAAAGCGACAACTGGCAGGGAGAAGCGGCAGATTGTGAGAGGGGAGGGAGCCCGATGGTGACCAAGCGCATCCTGTCTGTGGCAGCGGCCTGAAGAAAGTGCTGCCAACCAGGGGCTACAATGTGAGCCGCAGCAACAGCCGCTTCAACCTGACCATGTGGCAGCTGGTGAAGAAGGGCTCGCTGCTGTACCTTCCGAGATGCGGGTAGCGTCGGCAGGCTTGGTAGGTCTTTCCCTATAAACCAAAATCTATTATAAAGGTGTCTGTTCAAACGAGGGTTTTACATTAATTGACATACATACATTTACATACATTGACATTAATGCTCCTTGAGATGTCCTGATATATTACCTACTACTCTAATAATAGCTTAATGCCCTACCACTATTGATGCAAGTACATTCCATAAAGCCACCATTTCATATGCAATAGATGCTTGCTTTACAGCTTTAATCTTTATAACTTTTGCAATCTCAATTCCACCTCAACCCCCCCCCCTCACAACCTCCATTATTGCACGCCAATTATCTACCCTTGTCGTCTAGGATGTACTGTTGTTGAAGTTTCGGGGAAACTTCTGGTTTACTCCACTTAATTGAACATTTAATAGACTCAATGCACTAACAGCCTCAAACACTTTCTACTTCAGTTGCACGAATTTGAATGCAAAACTCCCACATTCTTTTGTTTGTTGTCTCCTCATGGCTTCTAAATTTATTATGAGCCATTTTCTCTATAAATGATATAACTTTGTTCTTATGATATAACTTCAATGCAGTAAATGTTTTAATCTTTGGACATCACTGAGGAAAACAAGTCAAATAGGATTGCCTGGCATTCCACGAAAGCACACATACTCTTCGGTATTTGAGTAGCGGTGAAAAATAGGTTAATGCAATGTCAAAGTGCCAAGTAGTCTGTCAGTTGGGACATCATCTAAAATTGTTCAAGGGTGTGACGTTGGAAGAATGATAGAAGGAGGCAGACCAGGGTGAAAAGAGATTTTAAAAATAGTAAGCAGGTTTTCAAAGTTTGCTCTGAATTCAATGAAGTGATTATAGTTACAAATGTAGTCATAATGTTGATGGGTTTTACCTCACAGTACAAATCTGAGCCATTTACAGATTAACTATTCTGATTTGAATTTGTTGCACAAATCTCTTTCTTATTTTGCTTGATTTCCCTTATTTATTTTCCACTATATTTACATTATTCATTCTCCTCATTTATTATTGAATTCCTTTTTTTAATTGTTGAATTTTTAGAATTGTAATGTTTAAAAGTACATGTTAATATTATTGCCAGAGGCATTTATCTTTGTTACATTTTCCATTCCTTCAGCTTTACCTTATTCTAATGACTGTCCACTCCATAATTTAAATGCTTTTTGTGCAGCAAAAAAGAAGCTCAAAAATGTTCTCTAAAGGCCATGGTGAGATACTCAATGACGTTAAGCACCGGAAATCAATCATTGTGAAGATTATCTAAACGCAGTGAGCTTCCAACGTGACTTATTTCAATATTCATTCCTGTATATTGATGCAGTTAACTAAAAGGACAAATAGAAAAGATTATGGTGCAATTCATTGTTCTTTATCTCTCTACATCATCGTCTATATCTTTAATTTCCCTTATTCCTAAACAATCTTCCTGATATAGTAGTGGCCAGAGGATCTGGGGTGACGGAGGAACTGAAGGAAATCCACATTAGGCAGGAAATGGTGTTGGATAGACTGATGGGACGGAAGGCTGATAAATCCCCAGGGCCTGATGGTCTGCATCCCAGGGTACTTAAGGAAGTGGCTCTAGAAATCGTGGATGCATTGGTGATAATTTTCCAATGTTCTAAAGACTCAGGATCAGTTCCTGTGGATTGGAGGGTCGCTAACGTTATCCCACTTTTTAAGAACGGTGGAGGAGAGAAAACAGAGAATTATAGACAAATTAGCCTGACATGGGGAAGGTGCTGGAGTCAATTATAATAGATGACATAGCCGAACATTTGGATAGCAGTAACAGGATCGGTCCGAGTCAGCATGGATTTACGAATGGGAAATCATGCTTGACTAACCTTCTGGAATTTTTTGAAGATGTAACTAGGAGAATGGACAAGGGAGAGCCAGTGGATGTAGTGTACCTGGACTTTCAGAAAGCATTTGATAAGGTCCCACATAGGAGATTAGTGGGCAAAAATAGGGCACATGGTATTGGGGGTAGAGTGCTGACATGGATAGAAAATTGGTTGGCAGACAGGAAACAAAGAGTAGTGATTAACGAGTCCCTTTCAGAATGGCAGGCAGTGACTAGTGGGGTACCGCAAGGCTCGGTGCTGGGACTGCAGCTATTTACAATATACATCAATGATTTGGATGAAGGGATTCAAAGTGACATTAGCAAATTTGCAGAAGACACAAAGCTGGGTGGCAGTGTGAACTGTGAGGAGGATGCTATGAGAATGCAGGGCAACTTGGACAGGTTGGGGGAGTGGATAGATGCATGGTAGATGAAGTTTAATGCGGATAAATGTGAGGTTATCCACTTTGGTAGCAAAAACAGGAAGGCAGATTATTATCTAAATGGCGTCAAGTTGGGAAAAGGGGAAGTACAATGGGATCTGGGGGTCCTAATACATCAGTCTATGATAGTAAACATGCAGGTACAGCAGGCAGTGAAGAAAGCGAATGGCATGTTGGCCTTTATAACAAGAGGAATCGAATATAGGATCAAAGAGGTCCTTCTGCAGTTGTACAGAGCCCTAGTGAGACCACACCTGGAGTATTGTGTGTAGTTTTGGTCCCCTAATTTGTGGAAGGGCATTCTTGCTATTGAGCGAGTGCAGCATAGGTTTACAAGGTTAATTCCTGGGATGGCGGGACTGTCATATGCTGAGAGAATGGAGCAGCTGGGCTTGTACACTCTGGAGTTTAGAAGGATGAGAGGGAATCTCATTGAAACATATAAGATTGTTAAGGGTTTGGACATGCCAGAGGCAGGAAACATGTTCCCGATGTTGGGGGAGTCCAGAACCAGGGGCCACAGTTTAAGAATAAGGAATACACCATTCAGAACGGAGACGAGGAAACACTTTTTCTCACAGAGAATGGTGAGTCTGTGGAATTCTCTGCCTCAGAGGGCGGTGGAGGCAGGTTCTCTGGATGCTTTCAAGAGAGCTAGATAGGGCTCTTAAAAATAGCGAAGCCAGGGGATATGGGGAGAAGGCAGGAACGGGGTACTGATTGGGGATGATAAGCCATGATCACATTGAATGGCGGTGCTGGCTCGAAGGGCCGAATGGCCTACTCCTTCATCTATTGTCTATTGTCTATTGTCTATTGTCAGTCTGAAGAAGGGTCTTGACCCGAAACATCACCCATACTTTGTCGTCAGAGATGCTGCCTGTTCTGTTGAGTAAATCCAGTTTTAGTTGGGACAGTTTGTTTTATGGGAAAGATGTGGAAGAGAAATGGAGTACATTTAAAGGTGAAATTTTAAGAGTACAGAATCTTTATGTCCCTGTTCGGTTGAAAGGAAATCGTAAAAATTGTAAAGAGCCATGGTTTTCAAGGGAAATTGGACACTTGGTTCGGAAAAAGAGGGAGACCTACAATAGTTATAGGCAGCATGGAGTAAATGAGGTGCTTGAGGAGTATAAAGAATGTAAAAAGAATCTTAAGAAAGAAATTAGAAAAGCTAAAAGAAGATATGAGGTTGCTTTGGCAAGTAAGGTAAAAGTAAATCCGAAGGGTTTCTACCGCTATATTAATAGCAAAAGGATAACGAGGGATAAAATTGGTCCATTAGAGAGTCAGAGTGGCCAACTATCTGCAGAGCCAAAAGAGATGGGGGAGATATTGAACAGTTTCTTTTCTTCGGTATTCACCAAGGAGAAGGATATTGAATTATGTGAGGTAAGGGAAACAAGTAGAGTAGCTATGGAAACTATGAGGATCAAAGAAGAGGAAGTACTGACACTTTTGAGAAATATAAAAGTGGATAAGTCTCCAGGTCCGGACAGGATATTCCCTAGGACATTGAGGGAAGTTAGTGTAGAAATAGCAGGGGCTATGGCAGAAATATTTCAAATGTCATTAGAAACGGGAATAGTGCCGGAGGATTGGCGTACTGCGCATGTTGTTCCATTGTTTAAAAAGGGGTCTAAGAGTAAACCTAGCAATTATAGACCTGTTAGTTTGACGTCAGTGGTGGGCAAATTAATGGAAAGAATACTTAGAGATAATATATATAAGCATCTGGATAAACAGGGTCTGATTAGGAACAGTCAACATGGATTTGTGCCTGGGAGGTCATGTTTAACTAATCTTCTTGAATTTTTTGAAGATGTTACTCGGGAAATTGATGAGGGTAAAGCAGTGGATGGTGTGTATATGGACTTCAGTAAGGCCTTTGACAAGGTTCCTCATGGAAGGTTGGTTAAGAAGGTTCAATGGTTGGGTATTAATGGTGGAGTAGCAAGATGGATTCAACAGTGGCTGAATGGGAGATGCCAGAGAGTAATGGTGGATGGTTGTTTGTCAGGTTGGAGGCCAGTGACGAGTGGGGTGCCACAGGGATCTGTGTTGGGTCCACTGTTGTTTGTCATGTACATCAATGATCTGGACGATGGCGTGGTAAATTGGATTAGTAAGTATGCAGATGATACTAAGATAGGTGGGGTTGCGGGTAATGAAGTAGAGTTTCAAAGTCTACAGAGAGATTTATGCCAGTTGGAAGAGTGGGCTGAAAGATGGCAGATGGAGTTTAATGCTGATAAGTGTGAGGTGCTACATCTTGGCAGGACAAATCAAAATAGGACGTACATGGTAAATGGTAGGGAATTGAAGAATGTAGGTGAACAGAGGGATCTGGGAATAACTGTGCACAGTTCCCTGAAAGTGGAATCTCATGTAGATAGGGTGGTAAAGAAAGCTTTTGGTGTGCTGGCCTTTATAAATCAGAGCATTGAGTATAGAAGTTGGGATGTAATGTTAAAATTGTACAAGGCATTGGTGAGGCCAATTCTGGAGTATGGTGTACAATTTTGGTCGCCTAATTATAGGAAGGATGTCAACAAAATAGAGAGAGTACAGAGGAGATTTACTAGAATGTTGCCTGGGTTTCAGCAACTAAGTTACAGAGAAAGGTTGAACAAGTTAGGGCTTTATTCTTTGGAGCGCAGAAGGTTAAGGGGGGACTTGATAGAGGTTTTTAAAATGATGAGAGGGATAGACAGAGTTGACGTGGAAAAGCTTTTCCCACTGAGAGTAGGGAAGATTCAAACAAGGGGACATGACTTGAGAATTAAGGGACTGAAGTTTAGGGGTAACATGAGGGGGAACTTCTTTACTCAGAGAGTGGTAGCTGTGTGGAATGAGCTTCCAGTGAAGGTGGTGGAGGCAGGTTCGTTTTTATCATTTAAAAATAAATTGGATAGTTATATGGATGGGAAAGGAATGGAGGGTTATGGTCTGAGCGCAGGTATATGGGACTAGGGGAGATTATGTGTTCGGCACGGACTAGAAGGGTCGAGATGGCCTGTTTCCGTGCTGAAATTGTTATATGGTTATATGGTTATATAGTTGTGTCTATCTTCAGTTTAAACCAGCATATGCAGTTCCTTCCTACACATGGTGCATTGCAAATTGTTTGGTTCAAGATTGCAATTATTTGAAGATTACGTTAGTTGCTTACGTTAGAGCATTTGTAATAGAGTATCCACATAAAAAGAACCAGCCTTCGAACTAATTTCAAAAGTAACTTGGAAGCAGTAATCTGTTTAAAGATTGTAAGACCAGCTCCATCGATAAACACTGCCATCTATGAATGCAAGAGTTGTGCTGTGAAAACTGATATGTTCCTGAGACTTTCTCTTATGCATTGGCCAAATACACAAACAACAGGGATACCTTAATTGGAGTACAGTGAAACCCCAACAAGGGCTATACTGAACCAAAACTCAGACATCCACTGATACTGAAGATAAATAAAGTTCTAGCCGTTAAACCCAGGCAACAGAGACCTTGAGCTACGAGGTTTTGCATCATTGTGGCATGGATAAAGAGGACCCCGTGTCAGCTGTGCCAAAAGATATCGCAAGATTGATAAAGGACTAAAGGCATACATTATTTTCTAAATGGGGAGAGAATCGTGAAATCGGTATGCAAAGGGACTTGGGAACGCTGGTGCAGGATTCCCAAAGAGTTCATCTGCAAGTCGAATCGGTAGTAAAGAAAGCAAACTCAATGATAGCATTTACTTTTAGGAAAGAGATGAGGAGACATTTATTCAGTCAGAGGGTGGTGAATCTGTGGAATTATTTGCCACAGAAGGCTGTGGAGGCCATCAGTGGATATTTTTTAAGGCAGAGATAGAGAGATTTGTGATTTGTTTGTGTATCAGAGGAGAAGGCAGGTGAATGGGGTTAGGAGGGAGAGATAAATCAGCCATGATCAAATGGCAGAATAGACTTGATTGGCTGAATGGCTTAATTCTACTCCTATCTCTTATGACCTTAGGATGTAATGAGAGATTTCGGACGATATTTTTCCAATTAAAGGTTCAAAGGTATTTTATTTTCACGTGTCCCAATTAAGATACACTGAAATTGAATTTACTGTGCAATAGGTACATCAAACATGGTCATAATTATATTTTGTTCTGTCTATCAACCTTTGGGGGTGTTTATGTATCCAGCGAGCCCACAATACCATAGTAAAGAAATATAATTTTGGGTACCTGAGTTACCTTTTGCCCTCAGATGATTTTATGAAACACTAGACTGAGTGGGGACCCATTGTGTCCATCACATGGGAGGCCTGGTCTGCAACGTAATATTCCAACACTCACCCATAGCCCCCACGGGAGGATTGGTCCCCCAACACAACCCGTTCCCCAATGCAATATTCCACCCGTTCTCCCAAAGCAAGCCGTTCCCCTGATACATTATTCCAGCACTCAGCCATAGCCCCCAACTGCACAGGAGCGGCTCAGTTTCCCTTATTCACACTCCCTCATTAAACTTTAAAAAACATCCTTGCTGCCAGGAATTTAAAAAAAAGGGTTTGCGACATTGTAACTTGGAATTGCACTTGCTAGGGCTGGCAGGACTCAGTGTCCTGGGATAGCAACATGTAGCGAGCAGGGCTACAATCCCATTGTGATGTCATAGCTGTAAGTGCCAGTGCAGAGGGAAGAAATTTCTTCACAATTGTGGTTTTGTAAATTTTAAAATGTGAATAACTTGTGAAATATAACATCAATCTGAACGAGACTTGATACAAACCACCACATGACAATTGTGAGTATGGTGGTCCAAAAATTGTAGCACTATCCTGTACTGTTTTGGCGTAATTTGATGACATCACCAAAGCAGAGATCACAGACAGGCACGCAAGCACACACACACACACATAGAAACAAACAAGATGAGAGTTTTAGTATAATAGATTAATGCAATCTCCCTTGTCCCGCAAAGGTGCTTGGATATTTAGCGTTGGTCCTGCCACTTAAGATGTGCTCCCATTTGTAAATGTATAATACCATACCTAATATATTGAGGTACATTATGCATTGTATCCATGGGAAGTATGCTTAATCACCTGTTTTATTGTTATACCTAAGGGGGACAAAAACTTAATGTATTTTGGAATCAGCGATATTTTCCTTTGTGTTGGAAGGAACTGCAGATGCTGGTTTACACCAAAGATAATCAAAATGATGGAGCAGCTCAGCGGGACAGGTAGCATCTCTGTAGAGAAGGAATGGGTGATGTTTCGTTCAAGACCCTTCTTCAGACCTCTCCTCTGTTTGTGTTGAATAAGGGTCATTGATGGATTATTGATAAACAACACTAGTCATCAAAGACCACTCCTGTGAATTGTTGTCAGGTGTGTGGGAGTCAATTCCATGGCAGATATTTCTGGTTCATGCCACAAGTCATTGCTGCAAAACTGTAATCTGAGTGCGGACAGGAATATTTTCATGTTCTTAAAGTTTCATTGTTCGTCAATCTTACAGAAGTAGTAATGAGGGATCTGTACATTTTGACTGCTTCGATTGATTGTGTGAAATGGCCCAAAATATGTTCAGTAAATTCCCCCATCCTAAATATGGCAACTAAGCGGAGAATGATCCAGAGTCATGAAGATAGCAGTTTTTGAATGGCTATGTAGAAATAAATCAGTTATTGTCATCAATCACTTGCCTGTTCAAATTGTGAATAAAATGGCTTACCAGTATGTGTGAGGTATTTGCATGCTGTTTTCATAACATGGACTTTAAAGTTAAAAGAGCACAACCTGGAGACACAAGGAACTACAGTTGTAGGAACCTTGAGTAAGCTAGGCGTGAAAACACAGATCAAAGGGGATGGTGATCAATTAAATGTAGAAGGGTTCATGTTTAGCTGAGAGGAAGTTGACAACGAGGCATGTAATCAGGAAAATTTAATTAGGGGACAGTGAAACTAGTCAGAGATCTAGGATGGGGGAGAGAGGGGGATAGCAAGTGTTACCTGAAGTTAGAGAAACCAATATTCATACCACTGGGTTGTAAGCTGCCCAAGCAAAAAATGGGTGCTGTTCCTCCAATTTGCGTTGGGCCGTACTCTGCCAGTGGAGGAGGCTCAGGACAAAAAGATCAGTATTGGAATGGGAAAGGGAGTTAAAGAGTTTAACAACTGGGAGATCACTCAAGCCTAGGCGGGCTAGATGTTCCCCGAACAGGATAAACAGAAAAGCCGGGTATCTGAATATTTCACCACAATGGTTTTAACAAGTGAAGGAATGGCTGTATAGTGGGAACAGGGAGCAGCAAATACAGGGTTGCAAAAGAGAACTGTACAAAGTACTCAACTGTTGCTTGGAAACATCAGCATTCTGATGGAGCATTTTACAGAGGCAAGTTGTTAATTGGCCAAAGCATCTCCAAAGAGCGTTGGTTTCTATCCAGCTGGTCTAGACAGGTATTGTGCTTTATGCAATACATACTGCAGGCTTTTTTTGTCATTGATTTAAGATCCTGTGGGGATAAAAAAAAGAAAATGATGCTTTTTCGGTAGTCTAATGTTCTCCTCTGCTCGTGAAGTAGTTCTGTATGTAGCCCCTTCTGACTGGTTTAGAAGCTAATTTCTGGAAGCTAATCTATATAATTAAACTTAATTTATAAATTTAATAAGGAGATCAATGGCAAGATTATCGGTGTTTTTTTAATTTGTTGCTTGTGGATGTGGGATAAATATTTGCCAAAACAAATTTGTCTGAACTCTGCTCTTTGAATCACGCCAAAGGGAGCTTCTATGTCCACTTAAAATGTTTCATTCTGAAGAAAACACCTCCCACGGTGTTGAAACTGTGTTGAACAGAGTTTAGTTTAGTGTAGTTTATTATTATCACGTGTACCGAGGTATCCGGTCAGCAGAAAGACAATATATTATTACAATCGAGCCATTACAGTGTATAGATACATGATAAGGAAATTCATTTTAGTGCAAGGTGAAGCCAGCAAAGTACGGTCAAGGATAGTCCCAGGGTCACCAAAGAGGTAGATAGTAGTTCAGCACTGCTCTCTGGTTGTGGTGGGATGATTCAGTTGCCTGATAACAGCTGGGCAGAAACTGTCCCTGAATCTGAAGGTGTGCATTTTCACACTTCTATACCTTTTGCCTGATGGGAGAGGGGAGAAGAGGGAGTGGCCAGGGTGTGACTCACCCTTGATTATGCTACTGGCCTTGCCGAGGCAACGTGAGGTATAAATGGAGTCAATAGAAGGGAGGTTGGTTTATGAAAGGCAATTCTTTTTTGTGAGGAACATAACTGGAAGTTGTGAAGCACAGAAGAATTAAAACAAAATATACGCTGAAGGACAGAGAGATTGTGGAACTCACACCCAAAATGAACACATGAGGTCAGTGGTAGACAAAATTGCTGGAGAAACTCAGCGGGTGAGGCAGCATCTATGGAGCGAAGGAAATAGGCAACATTTTGGGCCGAAACCCTTCTTCAGACTGATGTAGGGTGGGGGGGGGGGGGGGGAGGGGGAGGGAGGGGGGGGGGGGGGGGTAGAAGAAGAAAGGAAAAGGAGGAGCCAGAGGGCGGAGGTAGAGCTGAGAAGGGAGGAGACAGTGAAGGCTACCTGAAATTGGAGAAAGAAGTCAATGTTCATGCCGCTGGGGTATAAAACTACCCAAGCGGAATATGAGTTGCTGCTCCTCCAATTTCCGGTGGTCCTCACTCTGGCCATGGAGGAGGCCCAGGACAGAAAGGTCAGGACATGCGGGTCAGTGATTAGATTGCCGGAGTTTGATATGGGTGGAAGCTGCAACGAGTCCAATTGCTAGAATGGATTGATTGACTAAACTCCATTAATACCAACACCAAATAATAAATTAATACTAATAATTCCGAATGATGCAAGACTATCACCAATGCTGAGCCCACTTGGAACGCTGTCTCTGTGCCCAATGTGTCTGCTCAGTGGATCAGTCCAACACTAACCTCAAACTAACTCAACTGAACATTAAACAAATGGGAAAGTGTGATAGAAATCAACTCAGTGAATATGAAAGAAAAGAATATTATAAAAAAGAATAGCAATAAGAGGACACCTGACAGGGCACCTCTCCTGACAGTGGCAACATGCAGCTTAATGTTTAACCCTGTAGAGAGTGACATGTATTATTTTCGCTTGTCAGGAATAGTTCTCCACACAAAGTAAAAGGTAATGCTAGGCGCTTTATGATATCACTGATTTTTCTGTCCTAGCTTTAATAGGCACCATGTCCTGGTTGTACTTGTCAGAACAAAAGCAAGTCCACTGTAGTTAAAAATAGATAGAAGCTTCATATTTTCCATTTGTTCTTCACAAGCACTAATCCTTGCAGCTGCACAGAGTGTGAGGTAAAATCTCTTGCCTTGCGTGGTATATTCAGTTGAGCCTTGAGAATATTCAGTTATTGAGGCTAGGTGCTAACCACATCTCTTTGGATCTGCAGTACTTATTCGATTAGGCAGAGAAAGGGCCTCAGGCTGATATACAGTATCTTTAACTGGGACAAGCTTGGACGGCAGTAAGCATGCTTTATGTTATTTTGCAAGGCATGTACTGAACTATTAATGCTAAACACAAATTGAGGAACAGCATCTCATATTTCGCTTGGGCAGCTTACAGCCCAGTGGTATAAATATTGATTTCTCTCATTTCAGGTAGCCCCGGGGGTGGAAGATTGCAACCTTCACATGGTCCGCCCTGTTTCGACTAATGCAATCAACTCGACGTGCACAAACGGAAGATCAAATAGTACAAGTTGTCCAACAACTTTAGGCTGTGCATGCCACACGAAAGAAGAAAAAGGTAGCCCCGGCATTCCCTCTCTCTCTATCCCTCCCCCACCCAAGTCGCACTAGCTTCTCGTTTTTCACCCAACAAACAGCTAACAATGTTTCCTTTATCATTGTTACTTTTTTTGCATATCTTTTATTCATTGTTCTTTATCTCTCCACATCACTGTCTATATCTCTCCTTCTCTTATCCCTAACCAGTCCGTGGAAGGGTCTCGACCCAAAATGTCACCTATTCCTTCTCTCCAGAGATGCTGCCTGTCCCGCTGAGTTACTCCAGCTTTTTGTGTCTATCTTCGGTTGAAACCAGCATCTGCAGTTCCTTCTTACACTATTAATTCCCCACATCCAGGCTTGTCTTTACATGCAACTGACCACACAGAAATATTGATAATGGTGATTTGAAATCTCTTAATGGCAAAAAAGCTATTTGGTTTCCCAAACACATTCATCCATATATCTATCACACAGAATCAAATCTGTCACAACTTTTCTTCATCCTTTTCCCCGAGTTCTGCATTCAAGCCAAACCTAAATTTGGTTATACGGATAAAGTATTCTGATCTGTCATCTTTCAGACACCATTCCTTTTTCAGACGCTATTAGATATCAGAAGCTATTAAAAACATATTATTATTGATTTCAAATGGGCTGAGCAAACATTGAATGTGATTGGAAGGAAAGTGATATTATGGCGATTTGACTGATACCATCAGATATCAGTTTTTGAATTGTGGATATTAGAGATTTATGGTATTTTGATTTGAGGAGTTTACACAATACTAATCCAAATGTAAAGCCCTTCCTGCGTCGGAGTTTACTCACTCTGGGTATGAAATGAACGTACACCTGCACCAATACCTCTGCTCTGGTTATATAGACTGCTCCTCAAATTATAACTCAAGATTCAACTCACAAACATTATCAATGAAGCCCTCCACTCTTCCAGGCATGTTTGCCATTCCACCCGGGTCACATTTATGAGGAAAATGTGAGCAAAGGGATTCCAACACGTGGTATATTTTACAAAGTGCAAGATTTTAATTTCAGATCGTCAGTCTATCTGGCATGAAGAAGCATTGATGTACAATTAGATCCAAAGGCGTTCAATACAGACCTCTATGCCATTTTTGGAAAGTCCCCATCTCAAACAGGCCTTCCAACATGTAAGAACGGCCTCAGCTTTGATTAATGAGGTGTTGCCTGACAGCGCTGGGAATCTACACCAGGTAGGAGCTTGCTGACCACTTATAAGTCACTGGAGTTGCACAAATCCCTCAAACCCCGATAGTGACCTACCACATCCAACTCTGATCATGAGCCCAACTTTCACCATCTGACACTCAGCAACCCTATCTTCTTCTCAAATGATTCATTGAAACCTTTCCACCCTCACAAAGACCAATCTCCCCTGGGATTTTCCGTGAGGGGTCGACCTCATTGAAAACTTACCGAATAGTGAAAGGCTTGGATAGAGTGGATGTGGAGAGGATGTTTCCAGTAGTGGTAGAATATGGGACTAGAGGTCATAGCTTCAGACTTAAAGGACGTTCTTTCAGGAAGGAGATGAGGAGATATTTATTTACCAGTGGGTGGTGAATCTGTGGAATACTTTGCCACAGAAGGTAGTGGAGGCCAAGTCAGTAGATATTTTTAAGGCAGAGATAGATAGATTCTTGATTAGTTTGGGTATCAGAGGTTATGGGGAGAAGACAGGAGAATGGGGTGAGGATGGAGAGACAGATCAGACATGATTGAATGGCGGAGAAGATTTGATGGGCCGAATGGCTAATTCTACTCCTATCACATGATTTCCCTAACCCCTGTGATCTGGAGCCAGCCCTAGCTTGTCATCTACTTTGCAGATGCACTATCGCTTATGAATCCTTAAGCCTTACAAAAATAGAAGGATAAGTGTGTGATCTTATTCAAAGCTAGAAGACCTAAGGCAGCTTGATAAGGTACAGTAGATGTTGAAAGTTTTTACTGGCGGGAGTGTTATGAACAAGAGGACTTACTTAAAAATAGCCCTGAATAGTCCTGAACTACTATCTACTCATTGGTGACCTCAGACTACCCTTGATCGGACTTTACCTTGCCCTAAACTTCGTTCCCATATCATGTATCCATACACTGTAAATGGCTCAATTGTGATCACGTATTGTCTTTTCGCTGACTGAATAGCACACAACAACCTCGGTAGGTTGCTGGTTCCTGGTGGCGGCGCGACTCGTTGCAGCGGCTCCTACAGCCTGTCTGTCTTTTTTTAATTTTTGTCTAGTTAATGTAGTGTTTGTGTTTTTTTAAGCTTGGTTTTAAATGTGTATATGTGGGGGGCGGGGGGGAGGGGGAGAAACCGTTTTTAAATCTCTACCCTGTTCGGAGACCCGACCTTTTCCCTGTCGGGGCCTCCGCTGTCGTGGGGCCTAGCACCGTGGAGCGGCCTCCAACCTGAACGACCCGGGGGCTCGGGAGGAATGCGGATCTGCGAACTACTCACCATCGTGGGGCTGGCCGGCCTCGGAACGTGGGGAGCGGTGGTGACTCGCTGCTGCGACTCGACTCCTGGGCTCGGAGGCTCCAGAAACGCAGCAGCAGGTCCGGTGGACTGGGACATCGGGAGCTCGCGGGTCCGGGGGGAGAGAGAGACCGCTTCCCGGAGCTCCCGCAACGCGACTTCTCCAGCCCGTGTCGCGGGGTTGGAACGCCCGGACCTGGACCGTACATCATCTGGCGCGGCTTCATGGCCGTGGGACTCACCATCGCACGCTGGGGCTCCGACCTTGTACTTTCAGACCGGGAGCGGGGCCGTAAATCGACCCTGCGCGGCCTAAAATGGCAGTGGGACTTATCATCACCCGCCTGGAGCTTGGACATCCGGGAAGAGAAATTGAGAGCAGGGGGAGAGAAAAGACTTTGCCTTCCATCACAGTGGTTCACTGTGATGGATGTTGTGTGAACTTAATTGTGTGTATGTCTGTAGGACATTGTTTTGTTTGTATGGCTGTGTAAACAAAATTCGTTTGGGTCTCACTGGGGCTCAAATGACAATAAATGTGTATTGTATTGTATTGTATTGTACATCGGAGACAATAAACTCAATTGTAAACTGGGAATAATAAAAGGTGTCCACCTACATAGAGGCTACCTACGTAGACTCCTCAAAAGACAGATTGTTTGAAGCAAAGGTTTAGATGCTTTGAAGGTAGACAAAAGTGCTGGAGAAACTCAGCGGGGTGCCAGCAGCGATCTATGGAGCGAAGGAAATAGGCAACGTTTCGAGCCAAAACCTTCTTCAGACGATGCAGAGTGGGAGGGAGGGGGGGGGGAGAAGAGACGAAAGAACCCGGAAGTAAGGATGCCAGAGGGCTGAGGGAGAGCTGGGAAGGGGAGGAGACAGCAAGGGCTACTGGAAATTGGAGAGTCAAGGTTCAAGCTGCTGGGGTGCAGACTGCCCAAGTGGAATATGAGGTGCTGCTCCTCCACTTTGAGATCAGCATGATGTGCTGCTGACTGTTTTAGGCTTTGCTGTTTGTAATTCTGACTATCGACCAACCTTCACGCCTCAACATTTTCAGACAACCTGGTCCTTCCTGTTAGCTTGTTCTGGAAGCGAAGTTCAATTGTCAATATCAGCTCGGGCCCCTGGCATTCAGCCAAGAGAGTCTTTACCAGACAAGTCAATTCAACCTGTGCTGGTGGCTTACGGAAAAGACTAGAACTGTGTGGTTGGTGGGAGAGACTAGCGAAGAAACAGTTATAACTGTTACAGGGGTTTTACCTGCCAGCCACCATTCACCCAAACTAACTTGATTGCTGTCAGAGGTAATAATGGATGGGATTTATATAGCGCCTTTCTAATACTCAAGGCGCTTTACATCGCATATTCATTCACTCCTCAGTCACACTCGGTGGTGGTGAGCTACTTCTGTAGCCACAGCTGCCCTGGGGCAGACTGACGGAAGCGTGGCTGCCAATCGTGCGCCTACGGTCCCCCCTCCGCACACCACCAATCACTCACAAACATTCACACACGTTCACACACAGGCAAAGGTGGGTGAAGTGTCTTGCCCAAGGACACAACGACAGTATGCACTCCAAGCGGGATTCGAACCGGCTACCTTCCGGTTGCCAGCCGAACACTATAGCCCATTGTGCCATCTGTCGTCCCCTAAAGGGTAACCACCACTGACAGGATGAAGACTCATGCCCACATTATAATACAATTGTGTGCATGACACAGTTAGGCCATTGAAGTCATTTTAACATGAAATTACACAAACCCACTCTGTGCCCAATTGACCAGGGATAAAAGAACAAGGATTGTGTCAGTACCTTTCGTGCATACAGGGGTGGCACAGTGGCGCAGCGGTAGTTGTTACCTTACAGCGCCAGAGGCTCGGGTTAGATCCTAATGGGCGCTGATTGTACGGGATTTGTACAATCTCCCTGTGACGCAATGGGTTTTCTCGGATGCTCCCACACTTAATCCCGCAGACTGTCTCAGCAGTCTGTTGAATAAAGATAATTTTTAAATGAAATTCCAACCTCAGATTGTAGCTGTAATTACAAAAGGATTTGTTTTGTAATGAGTTATCCGGTGACAGAATAACAGAATAATTGAGTAGGGCCAAGTTGAAATTTTGAGATTGAGAACTTGTCCACATGTGGGAATACCAGGAGCGAAAAAAACATGAATTCCCTGGATATCTCCTCAAACAAAGATAAGCAACATAATGTCCTGTCTCTAATGCACGAGGGAATGAACAGAAGGTAAAAACTGAAGGAAGCAATCATTGCAATTTTCTCTTTATAGCTGAGCTGTGATTTTCATAACCAGACAACACATTATAAGGTATAATGTTATTTACACTTAATGATCAGTCCAAATAGCAGGGCTGAGTTATTTTATGAAAAATACACCAGCTACAGGCACAGCGGTAGAGTTCCTGCCTTACAGCGCTTGCAGCGCCAGAGACCTAGGTTCAATCCCGACTACGGGTGCTTGTCGGTACGGAGTGTGTACGTTCTCCCTGTGAACCGTTTCCTCCGAGATCTTCAGTTTCCACTCACCACTCCAAAGACACACAGGTTTGTCTGTTAATTGGCTTGGTATAAGTGTAAATTGTCCCTAGTGTGTGTAGGATAGTGTTAACGTGCAGGGATCGCTGGGTCGGTGCAGACCTCGGTGGACCAAAGGGCGGTCTCCTCACTGTATCTCTAAACTAAACTAACTACATCACCTCAGAGACAGAATGTAACAAGCTGCCAGACCAGCACTCAAACTTCTAACATTAAAACAGAATTGAACCTAACGCAACCAGGAAACTATGTTCTATAGTTCGGCTGGCTCTGTAATAAAAATTAGCACTGTGACGTAATTGTTCAATAGTGCCAAAGTGCTTGAAATCAAATACTTGGCTTGAGTTGGCAGAAAAGTACAGGAGGTTTCTTGGTTAATAAGAGTGGCCTTTGCTTACTTGTACTAGAACGGCTGAGAAAGAATGATACTATTGGAACATGAGTTTCAGCCCCAAGCATTGATGCGATCATCATAGAGCTTATATCTCTTCTGCGACACACTGTTCATGCAGAGTTATGTCATTTGCATCGGTCAATATTTTAACCATTTTACCTGAAGTGTTTTGTTTACTTGTTGGTTTATACTTGGAAGTCACATTTCTGATCAGTACCTCAAAACTGGTGGAATTCACCAAAAGAAGCTCCAGTTGATGTGAGAGATTTCGCTTAAAGAGTAACCAGTAATCTGCTCGCGATGTATCGCGATGTATCTCCCAGTGGAAAGCGGGGGCATGGGGAAATCTGGGGTCCCAGGGAAGCATTTGTTGTAGTGCTCCCTATATCCTGATCTGGGCATCTATCTGGAGTTGCCAGCTCCCTGAATATTGGCCAAAGAGGAGGAACACTGAAAGAACATAGACATGTGCAATGGGTGGATATCAGGATCTGACTGGCGAAGGGCTAAGACAGGAAACTAATGGTTTGAGGTCTAAGCTACGAGTGAACTTCAGTAGCTATGACTGCTTTGGTAGTTTAAATATTTTTCTTATAAATTCATTATCATTGTTGAAATGAGGAGGGATTGTGACGACTAATTTGATGAAACCATCAAAGGCTATAGTAATAAAATGGGGAAGAGTAACTTGATTTAAAATATGCCATCGAGGCAATAGCAAATGGAGGCAATGAAGAGGCTCACCTTATCTTTTGGATGCTCATCTGAAGTTCTCATTTTTGCTTTGCAGGTGTGAAGACAGAGCCAGGTCTGGTGATAATTTTGCTCTGGTGAATTACTAGTCACCACAGGCGGTCTCTGGACAGGGGGTCATTGATCAGGTGCATTCCAGAGACCAGGTGTGATAATGCAATACTGACGAAGTATTGCACTGGCGGTTTTGGTTTCTTTCGAATTGCATTTTAAACTGAGGGCTCAGCTTACAATGCAAACAGTCCTTGCAGATTTGAGCAGTTTAATGAGCTATTTAATAAAGAGCAAGGTGCCTTCTGGTGGGTTATCTATTTATGATTAACCAGCTATTTATTTTTTTCTCAGAACATTATATGCATACATTTGATGTTGTATTTTTCTTCCTTCTGACTGTGGCCAGTTAATTCATTCTAGCGATATGGTCAAAGGAAATATGCTGGCAAGAATTCCCTGCCTCACTTTAATGAAATATTATCATGAGATTGCTTCCTTTTATCAGAGCATGTAGGTTTAATATTTCATCTGACTGATAGCACCTCCTGCAATGATTTGTCACCTTTGATTAATTGCTCAAGTCTATGGCAGGATTTGACTCCATGGCTTTCCTCAAGCAGGCAAAGTTGACCGCTATGACTAAGGCAATTTATATTGTACAATGAAAAACAAAAGTTCCTCGTTCTAATGTGTTCCAAATGTATATTAACCTATAGTGGTGCTTCTATATTCTGTGTTAATCATCCTGATTCCTTTTGGGAAAGTAAAGGAATTTAACATCAGTTTGCTGCTTTTATTGGAGCTATTATTTAGAATATGGGTAAGAGTGACTTCCCATCTCCCACCGGATCACCTACAAAATCCTTATCCTCGCCTACAAAGCCCTCCACCATCTGGCCCCCCATATCTCACTGACCTCCTCTCCCCCTACAACCCTCACGGTCCTTCAGATCCACATCAGCCGGTCTCCTCTCCATCCACAAGTCCAACCTCCGCAGTTTTGGGGACAGAGCCTTCTCCAGGGCAGCTCCCAGGCTCTGGAACTCCCTCCCCCAACTGATCCACAATTCCGTGTCCCTCACCATCTTCCAGTCCCGCCTCAAGACCCATCTCTTCACCTCTGCCTATCCTTAGCCCCACGTCCCCTCCCTTTTCATCTGTGCATTAATTGCCTCATATTGTGTTTTGAATTGAATTCTGTCTTTACTTTGTGTACTAGTCATGTCTCTACTATTTATTTCATTCCCCTTACATGTTTTTCCTTTACCTGCTAAATTTTTGTAAGGTGTCCTTGAGATTCTTGAAAGGCGCCCATAAATAAATTTATTATATATTATTATTATTATTATTATTATTATTATTATTATATTATTATTATTATTATTATTATTATTATTATATTCTAACGATGTATTTTGCAAAAATCAACTGTTTCAGCTTCAAACTACATTTGAGAAATTGGGCCTCATCCATCCAGTTAAATTTAAGTTGTTACCAAATAGACTTGTTGGTCATTGGTGTTTACCTTTAAATATTAATTAGCCTATGACTCCGCCCTGGGGCAAGAGATTGCAATTAATAGAAACCTGTAACAACCTTGTTGTATAAAGCAGCCTTCTATTCATTAAGAGTAATTGGCAATATAGTAGCTGTGATTCAGCTGTGTAAGTGGGGGAAACAGACATCGTGCAAATTAGCAACCTCTCAAGTGCCATGTAGGTCATTGTTAACAGACCTATGCTATTACCAGCTGAAGCTACCAAGGTCACAATGGTGGACGAATTGTATTCAGCATTACTCCAGTAGTTTGGTCAGTAAAATTTCAGTTATATTACAAACTGATGCTAAGTGCTCTAATGTGGAAAATTGCGAATGTCATCTCTAGTTCGGAGGTGGAGGAGATTTGCATGAGTTGCCAATACTTCAGTTATTGGTATCATATCTATAGACACTAGGTGCATTCTATGGGTTAAAGGGTATTGAGCGAATATGCATAATCTACATGCTCAACTTCAAGTTGATACACTATGGTGGTGGCATATGTTAGTCACATGGGTGCAATCAAATAAAAGTACCCTGTAATAATTTACCTAATCTCATTTGCCACTGGTGTTTCATCAAGTACAGATCAATGATAAACAGAATGGGGTTGGATCACAAAGTATTTATGAAATTATGGTTCGATGGAACACCGAGTATCGATATGTTTTTCATGCTATTCACTGGTTGCAAAAATATGTGGCATAACAGTGGCAAGAGATACATTCTCGTTACAACGAGGAGGAATGGTCTTTTATGTCTTCCTCCATTTTGCCTCATAGTCGGGGCTTGAAATAAAGTCACCAAGATCCCGCTTTAGGTTTTCATACCTTCTGACTGGCCTATGCAGCCATGATTCCCGCTTTTGTCAGGGAAAATAATACACCGTATACGGTTATTCTAAATGTAAAACTTTGCTGGTTCAGCCTGTGGCTCAGGAAAAAAGCCTCTGCATGATAAAATCAATTTATTGACTTGTAGATTCTGAGTAAATTGCTTCTACGGCTCGGGTTGTCACACCGATCGATATTTGTGTTCACTGCAGAGTGCAGGGATAGCACCAAAAAAGCAGTACAGTTCTTCTTCAGGAGATGGAAGTGTTATGTTTAATGCTAATGTTACATTTAATACGGTACAGATTTTTGACGTCTTGGATTTCATTTTCAAATGGGTCTTTGACAATAATTGAGTTATATGGCCATTAACTGTGCCCAATGTGCCTTCCCATCATATTTGCTGCAACAAACGGGACCCACTCTGTCGGGTTTCACCCCGGATATCAAGTTGTAAAGGATATCTTTAACGCAAGTTCTCCCGGACAAGTACAGGACAGTATGGGATATTGACATTGTGTTAACACTACTTCACCAGGGGGCTCCAGCTACATCCTTAGCTTTGGCCGGCTCTCATGAGGTAGTTATCCTCAGGCCGCTGGTTTCAGTGCAACGGGTTTAGTTGCTACATAATTGCGATTGGACAGGATGGTTACATCTGTAAATAATATAATATTTATGTTTATGATTTAGTTAAGCAGAGCAGAAGGGGCGGCAGGTCTCAAACTAGTTTCATGGCATACCCAGGGGTTATGTGTCTAGGGCACACATATACATCAAGGTTACTGTAACAGGAAAGCATTCCTGAATTAGGACTTCTTCATCTATTGTGGTCTTTGGGGTCCAGGGCATCCAAATCATTGATATAGATGACAAACAGTAATGGGTCCAGCACCGAATCCTGAGGCACACCACTAGTCACATGCGTCCAACCGAGAGGCAACCTTCCATCAACACACTCTGCTTCCTTCCATGAAGCCAATTTTCTATCCATTCAGCTATGTCTCCTTGGTTCCCATGTGAACTAACCTTTCAGAGCAGTCAACCATACTGAACCTTGTCAAATGCTTTGCTGAAATCCATATATACATCATTTTTGCCACTCATCAACATTTTGGTCACACCTTCAAAAAACTAAATCAGATTCACGAGACTCGACCTCCCATGTACAAAAACCATGCTGACTAACAATAATTAGCCCTTTTCCATCTGAATCCATGTATATCCTATCCCTCAGAATTCTCTCTAGTATCTTTCCAATCACACATGTTAAGCTCACTGGCCTACAGGCCTACAGTTTCCAGCCCTTTACCTGCAGTCGTTCTTGGACAGAGCCACAACATTTGCCTAGATAAATCACCGTTCTGGCCCTTTCTCTGACACTATTCTTGTTTGAAATCCTTTACAGTTTTACAGTTTTCACTTCCTCTTAATGATCACCAATTTAAAATATTTAGGAAATTTAAGAAACTATATTCCTCTCTTCCTTGCTGTTGCCTGGCCTGGTGAATATTTCCCATCTATAATTTTTAGATTACCATCATTTGCAGCATTTTGCCTTCGTGTTTGATTAGATTATTGATTTATCTGCAAAATCCATAATGTACCATCCAGAACTGGGCCCCATTTTAAATAATGAATGGGTTGTTCTGGAGAACCCACACCAATGTGTAAAACCGTAAACTACATGTCAGACAAAAATGTAATTTTGCCCAAATTAGATATTCAGTAGGTATATCCATTATTCTAATCAAGTTCAAGTTCAAGTGAGTTGTAATGTGTCCCTGATAGGGCAATGACATTCTTGCTTTGCTTCAGCACACAGAACATAGTAGGCATTTACTACAAAACAGATCAGTGTGTCCATATACCATAATATAAAGATATACACACATGAATAAATAAACTGATAAAGTGCAAATAACAGATAATGGACTATTAATAATCAGAGTTTTGTCTGAGCCAGGTTTAATAACCTGATGCTGTGGGGAAGTAGCTATTCCTGAACCTGGTTGTTGCAGTCTTCAGGCTGCAAATCCAGACGAAGTATTATGATCTAAAGATCGGAACCGTTTTACCATCCTTGTAGAACTCCAAATATAAAAGAAACAAAGCAAGTTTTTAATCCACCTAAGTCTGAAATGAACTTGAGTAGGATAAAAATAGTTGTAAAGTATGTTATTAGCAGCATTAGGTTGGAGTAATTATTCAGGAGGATGTGTGCATTACTGCTGGGTCAGAACCAAATTGGGAGATGTTGTTTCCATCAATGTCTGGAATTAGATGTAGGTCCAACCAACATCTCTTTTGGTCTTCAGATCTCTCCACCCCACCCAGGCTCAAACATGGCAGTCTTGCTATTTCAACTGGCATTAATACAATGGGTGAGATGGAGAATCATTCCACAGTAAACAGTGCCCACAGCCTCTGTCGGTTCTCTATAACACAAGCCCAATATAGTTCTGAGTGCAATATAGCGAGGTTCGCCAGGACAACGGTTGGCTCGGCGGAGATGTTAATCTCTCAACATGCGCCCGGCAGTTATTACTTAACTGGTTGAGGCTTGTGCATGGCGCACAAGAACAATTCCATGCCAACCCTTGCGGCGAAGCCACTCAATGCTAAATTCAAAACAACATTCAGAAGCGTGGAGATATTCGAGCGAATCCGACACGGCTCCTTATGTCCTGACACCCACCGTTCGCGGCAGAATGGAACAATTAAAAAAGAACTGGTAGTATTTCGGAACCCTTGCACCAGATCCACAGATTTGAGGGAATTGCTGCCCTGGTGGCAATTTACGATTTAACACTGAAAAGAAAGCGGAGCGAAAAATTCCCCGAAACATTTGTCAGTTACAGTAATTCCCATCTGATGTGGGCACGGCCTCCGTTAGGCAAGTGGCCGCTTATATTGTGAACAATTCATGTTGCCCTCTGGTAGAGTGAGTTTCAGCATCTGGCGAGGCTCACACCCGAATCCAGGTTGGGTGATAATGTCATTTAACCTAAATATTCAACTTCACCTCAAACCAAGATGTGATAACGTGTGTAGGAAGGAACTGCAGATGCTGGTTTGTTTCAAAGACAAAGCATGCTGGAGTAACTCAGCATCTCTGGAGATTCTGAATACTGCGTGCAAGGGGAATGTTAAACGCATTTAAAACGTCCGACGAGTTTCGTCACTGTTTCCCTTGTTTTGAACGCCGCATCTCCCATTCTGTCTGGAGATTCAAGGCTGCTAACTTCTTCAATTACTGGCAAAACACAGGCCCAGACTCCCGACAAAAGGTGGGAATAACTTGCAAACTAAATTTGATCACTTCAGCAAGTTACGCAATCCACGCCTCAGAAACGCCATGTTACACATTATTAGAACAAACATTGATCTTGTCCAAACATCTAAGCTGGGCAAATGTAAGGGTGGATCATAGGAAAATTATGTTTGAGACTTCGATGTGAGGATTGCAATGGAATACTGACCATCAACACTCTCCCCTCTACACCCCCACCACATCCCTTGCCACCGCCACCCATAACATTAAGTCCGTTACATCCAGAGTTTACCAAACGCCCCAATTGGTGACTAAAGGTAGAAATCTGGATGTTAAGAACAAAATCCCGAGATAACTAGCACAATTGAAGGTCTGTCGGACGCGGGCTTGCTCGGGTTCGCTGTCTACGCTGAGTTTCAGCACTGGACAGTTCCAGGGCACATCCGCACGGCATCATGAGGATCGCAACGCTGCCCCCCACGGCGGCAACAGCGCCAAATCACAACTAACTCGCATCCCAGGAAACTGAATGGGAATCAACAGCTGCAGGGACAACTTCACCGGGCGCAGCACTCGCACAACTTGCAAACGCAACTTCACCCCCAACCAACTTAAACATGTCCATCGCAGCCCCGCCCGCACTCGGGAGCCCCCGGTCGCGAGTAAACTTAAGCGGCATGTAGAGTACCCAAGAGTAGGGATCAAGTGAAGTCGCGCCATGGCAATACACGCAGCCGATCATCATTTGTAGCAGCAATGGACACGGAACGTGGCACGGAGATTTGGTGCTTAAAAGCCAGCTGGATCGTGAAATCACCCTGCCCACCGCACTCACACACTCACATCGGGTGAATATCTAAGGATCTTGTTCCAAAATGAGACCGCACCGCCAATTGTGATCCTTTCCGATGCTTAAATCGGGCTTTCAATCTTTTCAATTGCTCTGTGCTAACAACATATTTTGTCTCTTTCTTTTGTTGCAAAGTCAACCCACACAGACCTACCATCTAATGCGGCTCCTCGGGTCTCGCCACAGTCTTCCTCTGAGTGGTAAATAGGAGAGAAGCAAAGGGAACTCTCTCCGCCGCCAACAGACACCTCTCAAACAGAGCTGAGAGTGTAGTGCCTGGCTCCTTCCCGCTGCACCGCCAGTTTAAGTCAGCTGCTTGCTTTCTCCCTTTCTCAGATAATCGGTGCTGTGCCCTGGGTGAAACCGGCCACTGTTTCCCTCTAGTGCCAACAGGCTGCTAGAAAAACAATTTACAATCACAGGCACTACAAACTGGCCGCGCTTCCCAGTATCATGTTGAAGAGTTGTTTTTTTTTCAAACAGACAAATACATCTATTTACATTTCTTCCATCTGACACTTTTTGAGACTTGGAAAGAAAATCGCATAGTATTTTGGATACCAACTTTATATTTTCCGAAAATAACACTTCAGTTGGATATTTTACACCAATGATTTGTTTGTGAAGTATCATATGGACCTTATTGTTGAACGCACAACACACTTGTGGGTCGTATGAACTTTTAGACTAAGCTTCCTGTGTTATTCGGATTTTGGCGGAGTACTGTGGGGTTTTAGTAGTTTCAGTTTAATGAGAGGCAATTCATTTGTTCCCCAAGTTTGTTGACATGACACAACAACATTGGTTTGCATTTATGTAAAATGGCCAAATGAGGCAGGTTGCTATAACTTTACCTGACTCGGTCACACTGGGACTCTGACCCGAGGAAGTAAACACAAACTCCAAGCACTTTTCATCCTCCAGAATGTTCTTGTTACACAATTCATTGACCAGTCCGATAGCTTTCTGACACAGGATCACATGCTCCTCCTGGTTGGCACTCATTTCTTAAAGGGCATCCTTCTCCCGGGGAAGCAGACAAGAGGCTGTGATCTGCGAGGACTCTCTCACTCCACAGTCGCCACATCTGTACTTGCGAGAGTGAACCAAGCCATGCGAGAGCTCGCCTTTCATCCGATGACACATTTATGTCAACGCTTAGCGGTCCAGAGGCTATTTTGTATGAGCCACTGATCTCTCTAATCCTACGAGCTCTCTGATTTGCTGGGGGGGTGTTTGGAGAGATGTGATATTTGTCTTTTTTGCCGACGAGGCGTGGTCTTCCCTTCAAAAACCTCCTGAAAATCCAATTTGAATTTCTCGGCAAATGAAATCAAGCATCCGAAAAACGAACTTTTCATTAAATAAAACGGCAGCTGTGTTGATGTCACGATTTAGACCCAGAGTTTGATTTCTATGAATCGTGCGCGCTTCTCTTTTTCGGTTGTAATACACTTATGGCCATTGGTTAATAAAGGAACAGTGACTTCATGCAGAAATACCTCAACCTGTAACAACCTAACGATGGAGTGGCAGTATCAAGTCACAAATCATCACTCCAAAAGCCTACACACAAAATCAGATGAATATTGCTCATCATTGCTACACGCTTCATTACTCTTGTGTGAGTCAAGACCAGTGCAATTCTTAGTGACTAAACGCCATAGAAAGATGTTCGTGAACAAGTCTGATCTCTTGGAGACTGTACCCATCCTTCACTGTTCACTCATTGATACAGTCAGAGCTGTTTTAACCCACTACATACCACGCAAAACAAAGAAATAGACACAAAATGATGGAGTAACTCAGCGGGACAGGCAAGACCTCTGGAGAGAAGGAATGGGTGACGTTTCGGATCGAGACCCTTCAAAACAAAGAGTTCTAATGAATCGGCGAAGCCACTGTTAGTTTGGTTGTACTTTTAGTTGAGTTGAGTTGAGTTTAGTTTAGAGATACAGCGTGGAAACAGGCCCTTCGGCCCACCGAGTCCGCGCCGACCAGCGATCATCCGTACATTAGTTCTATCCTACACACGAGGATATCTTACATAAGCCAATTCACCGACAAACCTGTACGTCTCTGGAGCGCGGCACTCGGAGAAAACCCACGCGGTCACAGAGAGAACGTAAAAGCTCCACGCACACAGCACCAGTAGTCAGTATCGAACCCGGGTCTCTGGAGCTGTAAGGCAGCACTGTGTCGCCCATCTTTCAACCAATCTCCGGAAACATAATTTTTTTTAAAAGAAACCCCATCTGCCAGAAGTAGTATATATCGCTGTACCATTATTTGGAATTTTTAAACTAATTTAATTTTACTGCACATTCAGATAAAAATCTGTCGCCCGGCACAGTTTAATTGTTTAATTATGCTGTTTGCCCTCTTTTAGATAATTTGTTCGGATCTGTCCTTTTTCCAGTTTACTGCGTGGGTTCATTTATCAACACACTCAAAGCACTTTTAATAAAATGTTATGGACGTTAATTTTATTTTCTGCGTTTCATTAACTGTCCCAGCAGTTTGGAGGATAGCAGGAGATTATGTACAGACATGGAGCACGGGCACAGGCCTTTGGCCCAAGCAGTGTGCGCCCAGCATCTGTATTCAGTCATCCTACATTCATCCATTTTTATTGTCCCTGCATTCGCATCAACCATCTCCCGTATCCAAATCCTACGGCTCACCCACACTCTCAGGTCATTTACAGTGAAAAGCTTTTGCTGCGTGCTATCCAGTCAGCAGAAAAACAATACATGATTACAATTGAACTTCTTCTTCTTCTTCAACGTCACCCATTCCTTCTCTCCAGAGGTGTTGCCTGTCCCGCTGAGTTACTCCATCATTTTGTGTCTATTTCTTTGTTTTGCGTGGTATGTGGGGGAAGGAGGGGGAGGAGGAGGGAGGAGGGGGAAGGGGTGGGAGTGGGGGGAGGGGGGAGGAGAGGGAGGGAGGGGGGAGGGGGGGGGGGGAGGAGGCGGGAGGGAGGAGGGGGAGGGGGAGGGGGAGGGGGAGGGGGAGGGGGAGGGGGAGGGGGAGGGGGAGGGGGAGGAGGAGGAGGAGGAGAAGGAGAAGGAGGAGGAGAAGGAGGAGGAGAAGGAGGAGAAGGAGGAGGAGGAGGAGAAGGAGGAGGAGGAGGAGGAGGAGGAGGAGGAGGAGGAGGAGGAGGAGGAGGAGGAGGAGGAGGAGGAGGAGGAGGAGGAGGAGGAGGAGGAGGAGGAGGAGGAGGAGGAGGAGGAGGAGGAGGAGGAGGAGGAGGAGGAGGAGGAGGAGGAGGAGGAGGAGGAGGAGGCGGCCAGGGTGCAACGCGTCATTGATTATGCTGCTGGCAATAGAAGGGTTGGTTTGTGGTTTGTGGTCTTGGCTGCATCCACAATTCGCTGCAAATTCTTGCGGTCTTGGATGGGAAGCTGTGATGCATCCTGATAAAATGCTTTCTATTGGGATGCCCTTTGGATGTCGCAAGGGACGAGAGGGGAACCCATGTTGTGACAGGGAGAACATGCAAACTCCACAGACAGCAGCCTAGGTCAGCATTGAAGCTGGGTCTTTAATGCTGATCTCTGACAAATGTAACTCCACTATTTAAGGAAGAAGGGAGGGTTATCATAGGGAACGCTATAGTCTATAATGAATGATTTAATAAAATAATAATTTTCAAAACCCTTCATATTTACGTATCAGGTTCCTTCGCAGCCTCCTATGCTCCAAGTTAACGAGTCTCTCCAACCTCTCCTCATAAATGAAATGTTCCACCTGAGATAATATCCTGGTGCGTTTCCTCCGCCCCCTCCCCAACACTACCACATTCTTCCTCTTGTGCAGTGATCCAAATTGCATGCAGTACTGCAGCTGAGCTCTGACAATCTGCTGGAGCTCTTTGAGGATGTGACTGATTGAATACATACGAAGGGACTTGTGCAAAAGGGGTATTTATATTTTCAGATAGATTTTAATAGGAGCCCATGGAGGAGGTTGATCAACAAAAGTACAGTAGATCATCTGAAGTGTCAGTAATATGACATAAACTGAGAGATATTTAACAGTCAGAAAACAAAGATTTGGAATGAGTGCATCTCTCTCAAGTTGGTCGGCTGTGACTAATGGGCCAACAAGGGAATCAGACCTTGAGCCCAGCTATTCACAATCTATAACGTTATCAATGATTTGGTACAAATCAGGGGACTCAATGTCAGACTTGCAAGTGTGCTGACAATGCAAAATTAAATGGTTTGCGAGGAGTCAGGAGGAAGTAAAGAGGCTGCTGAGGGGATATAGATGAGCTCAGCCAAAGGGTGAAAATGTGGCAAATGGAGTATAATGGCAGCAAATGTGAAGTCATCCACATTAGTGCACGTCACAAAGGTGGAGTATTTGTCAGGTGGTGATAGATTGGGTAGTGTTGATTTTCAAAGAGAACTAATGACGTCGTACACATAAGGAACCGAAGGCAATCAAATTGCAGGTGAGAGCCAGTAATTAGGGAATTACTAGTTTCACCTGGCCTGTTCATCTTTATTTTAAGAGGATTTGAATTCAAGAATAAAGATGTCTTACTGCAATTATGGAGCAGCACAGTTGCTGCCTTACAGTTGCTTCTCTCTTTGATCGCTTAGGTTTTCTCCAGGTGTTTCAGTTTCCTCCCACATTCCAAAGATGTGCAGGTTTGTAGTTAATTGGCTTCTATATATTGTCCCCAGTGTGTAGGATGGAATTAATGTACAGGGATTGCTGGTTGGTGTAGAATCGGTGGGTTGAAAGGCCTGTTTCCATGCTGTATCTCTAACTAAACTAAATTGTACAGTGTTTGGAGAGAATGCATTTTAATTGTACCTAAAGAAAGATATATTTGGTATATATATAGATAACAGATGAGTGGAATAGGCCTGTATTGACTAGACTTTAGCAGAATGAGAGCAACACTTATTGAAATATAAAAAGGAGATCAACATTTGGATTCCGATGGAAGTTTACCATGGCTGAGGAGTTTATAATGTGGGGTTACAGTTCCAGAGGGGGCCATATAGAACTAAAATATAATGAAATGTCTTCAATTAGTGGATATTGAACCATTGAAATCCTCTACTTCTACTTGTGGAGACTCAATCACTGAGTTCATTCGAAACAGAGGTTGATAGATTTCTGGATATTGATGGGGGAATCAGTGATTATAAAGTTGGAGCAGAAGATGGCACTGGGTAGAAGATCAGCCGTGATCATGAACAAAGATGGAGGTGGCTTGAAGTGACAGACTGCCTCGACCAGATCCTAGCCATTATAGTCTTCAATTTCTTGTAACCCATCCACGTGATCTTCACAGTGGACAACAGATAGAAATTTCCACCTGGCCCCTTGAAGATTGGACCTTTTCACCTGGCCCCAGCTATTTCTGGCATTTAAATTAATCTGGTGATTGAATAACAGTGTGTCAGCCATGCACTTCCCATATCAGTACCACTTCAGTGTCCTCGCTGTAACTAGTGGATAGTAAAACAATAAAGCTCATATAGTGAAAAAAAATAACACAAAGTGCTGGAGTAACTTGCCTGGTCGGCTGAGTTACTCCAGTACTTTGTGGGTTTTTTTTTTAACCATCTCCTGCAGTTCCTTGAGTCCACAAGTTCATATAGTGTATTCCTTAAATACATTTGTTCCTATATATTTTATGAAGTATAATGAAGTATTGGGCCGCCCGGTGGCACAGCGGTAGAGCTGCTGCCTTACGGTACTTACAGCGCCAGAGACCGAGTTTGATCCTGCCTATGGGTGCTTGTCTGTACACAGTTTGTACGTTCTCCCCGTGACCTGTGTGGGTTTTCTCTGAGAACTTCAGTTTCCTCCCACACTCCAAAAACGTACAGGTTTGATAGGTTAATTGGCTCGGTATAAATATAAAAATTGTCCCTTGGGTACAGTGCGGACTCGGTGGGCTGAAGGGCCTGTTTCTGTGCTGGATCTCGAAACTAAACTAAACGAAAAGTATTTTTTCCTTATTTAATCCGTTTTGTGACAGATTATCCATGATTATCTTAAGAAAGGTAATGATGAGCGGCTTCTTAAAATGTTGCAGTCTGTGGGGCAAATGCATTCACACACCTTACCTGGATAGAGAGCCCCAGTATTAGGACCAAACATTGATTAAGAGTCATAACATACATCCAAGTTAGGAGATTTATGAGAATGGGGAGAAGAAGGTATTCACTTGCTTTGGATCTTTGAGGCGATAGTGTAAATAATTACCTCTATGGTATTCACACTTCCCTTGTTTCAGTTCCAAACTAAGTGCTTTTCAATGTAAGTTTGAAATTGGAACATTGATACAGTTATATCATATCTATTCATAAAATATGATCTATCTTTACTGATAGCCAGTAACCATTGACTACTAGTGATGTATTATTTTTCTTAGGATTGTCTATACATTCAATAATTATCTCTCCAATTCCATTGTCTGCTGCTTAGATTCCCCAATACTTGTCAAATGACCAAACAGAATCAAATGGCAGTAATATGTTATTGATAATAAATGAGTACTGTTCCAGCTGGCCCAGCTATTTCATCTTGCAGATGAACTTTATCAACCTTTCTGGAATGCCGATAATTTTAGCTATTTTACTGATTGACTGATCCTTCAATTCCACCTTGCCATTTCCAATTCTAAACATTCTGAAGTTCTGCTGAAGTTCTTCACTAAACTACCCTATATTTAACATATGAGACATGAGAGATTGCAGGCACTGGAAAATTGGGCAAAGCACAAAGTGCTGGAGAGACTCAGTGGATCAGGCAGCATCTGCAGAGGGAAATGGACAGATGATGTTTTGGGTTAGGACCCTTCCTCAAGCCGATGTAGTGGTGGGGAGAAAGGGAGGTGGGGTAGTTCAAAATCTGGCAAGTGATAGGTGGATAGACGTGAAATGCTGGAGTAAGTCAGCCAGGACAGAAGGAATGGGTGACATTTCAGTTCAAGACCCTTTTGCTTGCTTCATTTTGCGTGCTTCGTTGTCACCTTCCCCTAGCTAACAATGATCTATTCTATATTTTCCTCACTTTGATGCCTCATTTTCACATCTTACGCTTCCATATCTCTGTGTCTCCCTCTCCCCTGACTCTCAGGCTGAAGAAGGGTCTCGACCCGAAACGTCACCCAATCCTTCTATCCAGAGATGCTGCCTGTCCCGCTGAGTTACTCCAGCATTTTGCCTCTATCTTCGATGTAAACCATCACCTGCAGTTCCTTCCTACACAAGTGATGTGGATTCCGGTGAGGGTGTGACTGACGGATGGGCAGAGGTAGTGACAAAGGCCAGAGATCTAATGGAGACAAAGGATTATCAGTTGAGGAAGGAAGAGGAGGAGTGAAATGTAAAGCCGGAGGGAAGGATTTGTGTGGAAGGGGACAGGGGAAGGTAAAGTCATGGAATAAAAGGAAAATAGGGGACTTGGGGTACGGAGAGATGGAAGATGAATGGAGGAGGGTGAAGGAACAGGGCAACACTGGTGGTGGGAGAAATGAGTGCGCACCAGGGTGTTGAGGCAAACAAAAAGAAAAATGGTGGGATGGAGGCTCGGGAGTTTACTTGCAATTAGAAGATTAAATGTTGATATAATTAATTTGTAAGCTACCCAAGCAGAATCTGAAGTGCTATTCTTCCAGTTTGTGTGTGGTCTCACTCCAGCAATGGAGGAGTTACAGAACAGAAAAGTTAGTATGGAATGGGAAGGGGAGGTAAAATGGCTGTCAACAGGGAGATCCAACAGGCCTTGGCGGACTGAGCACTTGTATCCAATGGAATAGTCCGGCACGGTGGCATAGTGGTCGATCCCGAGTACGGCTGCTGGCTGTATGGAGTTTGCACGTTCTCCCCGTGACCTGCCTGGATTTCTTCCGAGATCTTCAGTTTCCACCCACACTACAAAGATGCGCAGGTTTGTAGGCTAATTGGTTTAGTATGAATGTAAAATTGTCCCTCCTGTGTGTAGTGTTAATGTGCGGGGATTGCTGGACGGTGTGGACTCAGTTACCTGAAGGGCCTGTTTACTTGCTGTATCTCCAAACTAAACTAAATGGTCATGTAGTCAATACTTGATCTCGTCAGTGTAGAGGAGGCCACATCATGAGCACATCTGCCAATTAGCCACTCCATCACTCATCTTTACAGCTTTCTCCCCCACACCACCCTATCCCATAATTCTCAAGAAGAATCCAATCCTAAAATGTCATCTGGCCTCCACAGCTGCTGCCTGGCCCACTGAGTTCCTCGACCGCTTTTTGTTTGCATAAATTTTAGGTGTCTTTTCTGTCCGAGATGACTTTGTGGTATCCAAATGTTACTCCATCATTGACAACCATGCATGTAGCTCCTTGGGTTCAAGCATTTGAATCCTCTCCCTAGAATTGTATTAAAATTCTCCTCCTTTCACACACCTCAACATGAATCTCTCTCGCCAAACATTTTCTCACTTGTCCAAATACCTTTTTAGGAAACTTGTTGGAATTTATTCTCCAGAGATGCTGCCTGACCCGTTGAGTTACTCCAGCACTTCGTGTCAATTTTTTGGAAGCCAGCTTCTGCAGTTCCTTATGTATGGAATTTATTTGCTCATTTTATACCTGCAGGGTGATGTCAAATAAAGGTGACGTCATGTAAATGCATTTGTTCCTTCTCAACAGAATTATCTTTGAAAAGCAGGTTTATCTTCTGTGTTCACATTTGTTTGCCCAATCAAACTTATTCATTAAACACCAAAAGCTGTAGTAACTCAGCGGGTCAGACAGCATCTCTGGAGAAAAGGAATAGGTGACGTTTCGGGTCTAGACCCTTCTTCAGTCTGAAATGTCACCTATTCCTTTTCTCCAGAGATGCTGGCTGATCAGCTAAATTACTCCGGCTTTTTTGTGTCTTTCATCGTTTAAACCAGCATCTGCAGCTCCTTCCTACGCCTACTTATTCATTATACTGTATGCATTTCCTATGCTGTCAGCTGAATAAGTTCTATTCTTGTCTTCATCCACATTTACCAGCTCTCGGGTCACTGAGTCAAAGACATACAGCAAAGATACAGTCTCTTTGACCCATCAATTCCACATGGACCATCAAGCACCCATTCTCCTCTCAGAAAATCTGGTTTACATGCAACTCAATGTACTAATAGATTTTCAGTGACCTGTGTTTCATAATTTGGCAATTAGTATCATTATTCTTTCACCTTAATGTACCATTTTAGTGGCCAGGCAATCAACCTACACTTTAATAAGCCAATAAACTGATCAGGAAGGCCGGCTCAGTGGTCGGGGCTGAGCAACTAACGGTCCAGCAGGTGGCAGAGGCCAGAACTCTGAACAAACTGGGTTCAATAATGACCAACCCCACTCACCCACTCCACGCCCTGAAGGTGATCAAGAGCAGCATCTTCAGTCAGAGACTGATTGCACCAATGTGCAAAACTGAGAGATATAGGAAGTCTTGTATACCAGCTGCTATAAGGTTTTACAATGCACAAAAATAACTTTGCACTTTTTTTAGTATTCATTCATTGTATTTTAACTTATTAGGTATGGAAGCTATCTGAGGAAATGTGTGGTGTTATGTCTGTCTTGAAGCTGTTGTGGCACTGTAATTTCCTGTAAAGGATTATTAAAGGATCTATCTATCTATCTATCTATCTATCTATCTATCTATCTATCTATCTAAACTGAGTTTTTATACAGAGGGAAATAATTGTGGTCAACCTCATATCTTCCACACGCTGTGGAATTTAAACTCCTTTGCATGCCACCCACTCCCAACAGCATTACTTCTCCGACCACAGAAGGCTGTGGAGGCCAAGTCAATGGATATTTTGAAGGCAGAGATAGATAGATTCTTCATTAGTACAGGTGTCAGGGGTTATGGGGAAAAGGCAGTAGAATGGGGTTAGGAGGGAGAGATAGACCAGCCATGATTGAATGGCGGAGTAGACTTGATGGGTCAAATAGCCTAATTCTGCTCATATCACTTATGAACTTATGAACCGTATCATGACCCCAGCCCCTGGGCAGGCCTGAGAGTTTTCTCTTGGGCAGGATATGTTCCACACTAGGCTGTCGGTCAGGAGTAGTTAGAAGCCAGTTGTTAGGATGATGATAATATTGAGTGGGGGCAGTGCTGGGTGACATTTCCCATGTGGCTGCATGTTAATTGTGGTTGATCTGGTGAGAGTATTGGAAGCTGAGACGTGCCACGAGGAGCCGAAGGATGATCCGCCGGGAATAATGGACCCGGTGTGGGAAAACCACTGTGAGGGGGAGGGGAGCAATGGAGGGTCCACCGGGGGCACCACCGTGAAGAGGGGGGATGGGAAGGAGAGTAAAAGAGAACCCGACACGGGGGAGGGGAGGGGGGGGGGGCGAAACAAAGGGGGACATGGTGCGGGATACTTCGTAACTTGAGTAACTCAGCGGGTCAGGCAGCATCTCTGGAGAGAAGGAATAGGTGATGGGGGGGATGGTGAGTCTGTATTTGGATGGGGGGGGGGGGGGGGGAAGAGGCCAGGTGGACAAAGCGACAACTGGCAGGGAGAAGCGGCAGATTGTGAGAGGGGAGGGAGCCCGATGGTGACCAAGCGCATCCTGTCTGTGGCAGCAGCACGAAGAAAGTGCTGCCAGGGGCTACAATGTGAGCCGCAGCAACAGCCGCTTCAACCTGACCATGTGGCAGCTGGTGAAGAAGGGCTCGCTGCTGTACCTTCCGAGACGCGGGTAGCGTCGGCAGGCTTGGTAGGTCTTTCCCTATAAACCAAAATCTATTATAAAGGTGTCTGTTCAAACGAGGGTTTTACATTAATTGACATACATACATTTACATACATTGACATTAATGCTCCTTGAGATGTCCTGATATATTACCTACTACTCTAATAATAGCTTAATGCCCTACCACTATTGATGCAAGTACATTCCATAAAGCCACCATTTCATGGGCAATAGATGCTTGCTTTACAGCTTTAATCTTTATAACTTTTGCAATCTCAATTCCACCACAACCCCCCCCCCCCCCCCCCCTCCCAACCTCCATTATTGCACGCCAATTATCTACCCTTGTCGTCTAGGATGTACTGTTGTTGAAGTTTCGGGGAAACTTCTGGTTTACTCCACTTAATTGAACATTTAATAGACTCAATGCACTAACAGCCTCAAACACTTTCTACTTCAGTTGCACGAATTTGAATGCAAAACTCCCACATTCTTTTGTTTGTTGTCTCCTCATGGCCTCTAAATTTATTATGAGCCATTTTGCTCTATAAATGATATAACTTTGTTCTTATGATATAACTTCAATGCAGTAAATGTTTTAATCTTTGGACATCACTGAGGAAAACAAGTCAAATAGGATTGCCTGGCATTCCACGAAAGCACATATACTCTTCGGTATTTGAGTAGCGGTGAAAAATAGGTTAATGCAATGTCAAAGTGCCAAATAGTTCGTCAGTTGGACATCATCTAAAATTGTTCAAGGGTGTGACGTTGGAAGAATGATAGAAGGAGGCAGACCAGGGTGAAAAGAGATTTTAAAAATAGTAAGCAGGTTTTCAAAGTTTGCTCTGAATTCAATGAAGTGATTATAGTTACAAATGTAGTCATAATGTTGATGGGTTTTACCTCACAGTACAAATCTGAGCCATTTACAGATTAACTATTCTGATTTGAATTTGTTGCACAAATCTCTTTCTTATTTTGCTTGATTTCCCTTATTTATTTTCCACTATATTTACATTATTCATTCTCCTCATTTATTATTGAATTCTTTTTTTTAATTGTTGAATTTTTAGAATTGTAATGTTTAAAAGTACATGTTAATATTATTGCCAGAGGCATTTATCTTTGTTACATTTTCCATTCCTTCAGCTTTACCTTATTCTAATGACTGTCCACTCCATAATTTAAATGCTTTTTGTGCAGCAAAAAAGAAGCTCAAAAATGTTCTCTAAAGGCCATGGTGAGATACTCAATGACGTTAAGCACCGGAAATCAATCATTGTGAAGATTATCTAAACGCAGTGAGCTTCCAACGTGACTTATTTCAATATTCATTCCTGTATATTGATGCAGTTAACTAAAAGGACAAATAGAAAAGATTATGGTGCAATTCATTGTTCTTTATCTCTCTACATCATCGTCTATATCTTTAATTTCCCTTATTCCTAAACAATCTTCCTGATATAGTAGTGGCCAGAGGATCTGGGGTGACGGAGGAACTGAAGGAAATCCACATTAGGCAGGAAATGGTGTTGGATAGACTGATGGGACGGAAGGCTGATAAATCCCCAGGGCCTGATGGTCTGCATCCCAGGGTACTTAAGGAAGTGGCTCTAGAAATCGTGGATGCATTGGTGATAATTTTCCAATGTTCTAAAGACTCAGGATCAGTTCCTGTGGATTGGAGGGTCGCTAACGTTATCCCACTTTTTAAGAACGGTGGAGGAGAGAAAACAGAGAATTATAGACAAATTAGCCTGACATCGGTGGTGGGGAAGGTGCTGGAGTCAATTATAATAGATGACATAGCCGAACATTTGGATAGCAGTAACAGGATCGGTCCGAGTCAGCATGGATTTACGAATGGGAAATCATGCTTGACTAACCTTCTGGAATTTTTTGAAGATGTAACTAGGAGAATGGACAAGGGAGAGCCAGTGGATGTAGTGTACCTGGACTTTCAGAAAGCATTTGATAAGGTCCCACATAGGAGATTAGTGGGCAAAAATAGGGCACATGGTATTGGGGGTAGAGTGCTGACATGGATAGAAAATTGGTTGGCAGACAGGAAACAAAGAGTAGTGATTAACGAGTCCCTTTCAGAATGGCAGGCAGTGACTAGTGGGGTACCGCAAGGCTCGGTGCTGGGACTGCAGCTATTTACAATATACATCAATGATTTGGATGAAGGGATTCAAAGTGACATTAGCAAATTTGCAGAAGACACAAAGCTGGGTGGCAGTGTGAACTGTGAGGAGGATGCTATGAGAATGCAGGGCAACTTGGACAGGTTGGGGGAGTGGATAGATGCATGGTAGATGAAGTTTAATGCGGATAAATGTGAGGTTATCCACTTTGGTAGCAAAAACAGGAAGGCAGATTATTATCTAAATGGCGTCAAGTTGGGAAAAGGGGAAGTACAATGGGATCTGGGGGTCCTAATACATCAGTCTATGATAGTAAACATGCAGGTACAGCAGGCAGTGAAGAAAGCGAATGGCATGTTGGCCTTTATAACAAGAGGAATCGAATATAGGATCAAAGAGGTCCTTCTGCAGTTGTACAGAGCCCTAGTGAGACCACACCTGGAGTATTGTGTGTAGTTTTGGTCCCCTAATTTGTGGAAGGGCATTCTTGCTATTGAGCGAGTGCAGCATAGGTTTACAAGGTTAATTCCTGGGATGGCGGGACTGTCATATGCTGAGAGAATGGAGCAGCTGGGCTTGTACACTCTGGAGTTTAGAAGGATGAGAGGAGTTCTCATTGAAACATATAAGATTGTTAAGGGTTTGGACATGCCAGAGGCAGGAAACATGTTCCCGATGTTGGGGGAGTCCAGAACCAGGGGCCACAGTTTAAGAATAAGGAATACACCATTCAGAACGGAGACGAGGAAACACTTTTTCTCACAGAGAATGGTGAGTCTGTGGAATTCTCTGCCTCAGAGGGCGGTGGAGGCAGGTTCTCTGGATGCTTTCAAGAGAGCTAGATAGGGCTCTTAAAAATAGCGAAGCCAGGGGATATGGGGAGAAGGCAGGAACGGGGTACTGATTGGGGATGATAAGCCATGATCACATTGAATGGCGGTGCTGGCTCGAAGGGCCGAATGGCCTACTCCTGCATCTATTGTCTATTGTCTATTGTCAGTCTGAAGAAGGGTCTTGACCCGAAACATCACCCATACTTTGTCGTCAGAGATGCTGCCTGTTCTGTTGAGTAAATCCAGTTTTAGTTGGGACAGTTTGTTTTATGGGAAAGATGTGGAAGAGAAATGGAGTACATTTAAAGGTGAAATTTTAAGAGTACAGAATCTTTATGTCCCTGTTCGGTTGAAAGGAAATCGTAAAAATTGTAAAGAGCCATGGTTTTCAAGGGAAATTGGACACGGTTCGGAAAAAGAGGGAGACCTACAATAGTTATAGGCAGCATGGAGTAAATGAGGTGCTTGAGGAGTATAAAGAATGTAAAAAGAATCTTAAGAAAGAAATTAGAAAAGCTAAAAGAAGATATGAGGTTGCTTTGGCAAGTAAGGTAAAAGTAAATCCGAAGGGTTTCTACCGCTATATTAATAGCAAAAGGATAACGAGGGATAAAATTGGTCCATTAGAGAGTCAGAGTGGCCAACTATCTGCAGAGCCAAAAGAGATGGGGGAGATATTGAACAGTTTATTTTCTTCGGTATTCACCAAGGAGAAGGATATTGAATTATGTGAGGTAAGGGAAACAAGTAGAGTAGCTATGGAAACTATGAGGATCAAAGAAGAGGAAGTACTGACACTTTTGAGAAATATAAAAGTGGATAAGTCTCCAGGTCCGGACAGGATATTCCCTAGGACATTGAGGGAAGTTAGTGTAGAAATAGCAGGGGCTATGGCAGAAATATTTCAAATGTCATTAGAAACGGGAATAGTGCCGGAGGATTGGCGTACTGCGCATGTTGTTCCATTGTTTAAAAAGGGGTCTAAGAGTAAACCTAGCAATTATAGACCTGTTAGTTTGACGTCAGTGGTGGGCAAATTAATGGAAAGAATACTTAGAGATAATATATATAAGCATCTGGATAAACAGGGTCTGATTAGGAACAGTCAACATGGATTTGTGCCTGGAAGGTCATGTTTAACTAATCTTCTTGAATTTTTTGAAGATGTTACTCGGGAAATTGATGAGGGTAAAGCAGTGGATGTTGTGTATATGGACTTCAGTAAGGCCTTTGACAAGGTTCCTCATGGAAGGTTGGTTAAGAAGGTTCAATGGTTGGGTATTAATGGTGGAGTAGCAAGATGGATTCAACAGTGGCTGAATGGGAGATGCCAGAGAGTAATGGTGGATGGTTGTTTGTCAGGTTGGAGGCCAGTGACGAGTGGGGTGCCACAGGGATCTGTGTTGGGTCCACTGTTGTTTGTCATGTACATCAATGATCTGGACGATGGCGTGGTAAATTGTATTAGTAAGTATGCAGATGATACTAAGATAGGTGGGGTTGCGGGTAATGAAGTAGAGTTTCAAAGTCTACAGAGAGATTTATGCCAGTTGGAAGAGTGGGCTGAAAGATGGCAGATGGAGTTTAATGCTGATAAGTGTGAGGTGCTACATCTTGGCAGGACAAATCAAAATAGGACGTACATGGTAAATGGTAGGGAATTGAAGAATGTAGGTGAACAGAGGGATCTGGGAATAACTGTGCACAGTTCCCTGAAAGTGGAATCTCATGTAGATAGGGTGGTAAAGAAAGCTTTTGGTGTGCTGGCCTTTATAAATCAGAGCATTGAGTATAAAAGTTGGGATGTAATGTTAAAATTGTACAAGGCATTGGTGCGGCCAATTCTGGAGTATGGTGTACAATTTTGGTCGCCTAATTATAGGAAGGATGTCAACAAAATAGAGAGAGTACAGAGGAGATTTACTAGAATGTTGCCTGGGTTTCAGCAACTAAGTTACAGAGAAAGGTTGAACAAGTTAGGGCTTTATTCTTTGGAGTGCAGAAGGTTAAGGGGGGACTTGATAGAGGTTTTTAAAATGATGAGAGGGATAGACAGAGTTGACGTGGAAAAGCTTTTCCCACTGAGAGTAGGGAAGATTCAAACAAGGGGACATGACTTGAGAATTAAGGGACTGAAGTTTAGGGGTAACATGAGGGGGAACTTCTTTACTCAGAGAGTGGTAGCTGTGTGGAATGAGCTTCCAGTGAAGGTGGTGGAGGCAGGTTCGTTTTTATCATTTAAAAATAAATTGGATAGTTATATGGATGGGAAAGGAATGGAGGGTTATGGTCTGAGCGCAGGTATATGGGACTAGGGGAGATTATGTGTTCGGCACGGACTAGAAGGGTCGAGATGGCCTGTTTCCGTGCTGTAATTGTTATATGGTTATATGGTTATATAGTTGTGTCTATCTTCAGTTTAAACCAGCATATGCAGTTCCTTCCTACACATGGTGCATTGCAAATTGTTTGGTTCAAGATTGCAATTATTTGAAGATTACGTTAGTTGCTTACGTTAGAGCATTTGTAATAGAGTATCCACATAAAAAGAACCAGCCTTCGAACTAATTTCAAAAGTAACTTGGAAGCAGTAATCTGTTTAAAGATTGTAAGACCAGCTCCATCGATAAACACTGCCATCTATGAATGCAAGAGTTGTGCTGTGAAAACTGATATGTTCCTGAGACTTTCTCTTATGCATTGGCCAAATACACAAACAACAGGGATACCTTAATTGGAGTACAGTGAAACCCCAACAAGGGCTATACTGAACCAAAACTCAGACATCCACTGATACTGAAGATAAATAAAGTTCTAGCCGTTAAACCCAGGCAACAGAGACCTTGAGCTACGAGGTTTTGCATCATTGTGGCATTGATAAAGAGGACCCCGTGTCAGCTGTGCCAAAAGATATCGCAAGATTGATAAAGGACTAAAGGCATACATTATTTTCTAAATGGGGAGAGAATCGTGAAATCGGTATGCAAAGGGACTTGGGAACGCTGGTGCAGGATTCCCAAAGAGTTCATCTGCAAGTCGAATCGGTAGTAAAGAAAGCAAACTCAATGATAGCATTTACTTTTAGGAAAGAGATGAGGAGACATTTATTCAGTCAGAGGGTGGTGAATCTGTGGAATTATTTGCCACAGAAGGCTGTGGAGGCCATCAGTGGATATTTTTTTAAGGCAGAGATAGAGAGATTCGTGATTTGTTTGTGTATCAGAGGAGAAGGCAGGTGAATGGGGTTAGGAGGGAGAGATAAATCAGCCATGATCAAATGGCAGAATAGACTTGATTGGCTGAATGGCTTAATTCTACTCCTATCTCTTATGACCTTAGGATGTAATGAGAGATTTCGGACGATATTTTTCCAATTAAAGGTTCAAAGGTATTTTATTGTCACGTGTCCCAATTAAGGTACACTGAAATTGAATTTACTGTGCAATTGGTACATCAAACATGGTCATAATTATATTTTGTTCTGTCTATCAACCTTTGGGGGTGTTTATGTATCCAGCGAGCCCACAATACCATAGTAAGGAAATATAATTTTGGGTACCTGAGTTACCTTTTGCCCTCAGATGATTTTATAGAACACTAGACTGAGTGGGACCCATTGGGTCCGTCACATGGGAGGCCTGGTCTGCAACGTAATATTCCAACACTCACCCATAGCCCCCACGGGAGGATTGGTCCCCCAACACAACCCGTTCCCCAACGCAATATTCCACCCGTTCTCCCAAAGCAAGCCGTTCCCCTGATACATTATTCCAGCACTCAGCCATAGCCCCCAACTGCACAGGAGCGGCTCATTTCCCCTTAGTCACACTCCCTCATTAAACTTTAAAAAACATCCTTGCTGCCAGGAATATTAAAAAAAGGGTTTGCGACATTGTAACTTGGAATTGCACTTGCTAGGGCTGGCAGGACTCAGTGTCCTGGGATAGCAACATGTAGCGAGCAGGGCTACAATCCCATTGTGATGTCATAGCTGTAAGTGCCAGTGCAGAGGGAAGAAATTTCTTCAAAATTGTGGTTTTGTAAATTTTAAAATGTGAATAACTTGTGAAATATAACATCAATCTGAACGAAACGATACAAACCACCACATGACAATTGTGAGTACGGTGGTCCAAAAATTGTAGCACTATCCTGTACTGTTTTGGCGTAATTTGATGACATCACCAAAGCAGAGATCACAGACAGGCACGCAAGCACACACACACACACATAGAAACAAACAAGATGAGAGTTTTAGTATAATAGATTAATGCAATCTCCCTTGTCCCGCAAAGGTGCTTGGATATTTAGCGTTGGTCCTGCCACTTAAGATATGCTCCCATTTGTAAATGTATAATACCATACCTAAAATATTGAGGTACATTATGCATTGTATCCATGGGAAGTATGCTTAATCACCTGTTTTATTGTTATACCTAAGGGGGACAAAAACTTAATGTATTTTGGAATCAGCGATATTTTCCTTTGTGTTGGAAGGAACAGCAGATGCTGGTTTATACCAAAGATAATCAAAATGATGGAGCAGCTCAGCGGGACAGGTAGCATCTCTGTAGAGAAGGAATGGGTGATGTTTTGTTCAAGACCCTTCTTCAGACCTCTCCTCTGTTTGTGTTGAATAAGGGTCATTGATGGATTATTGATAAACAACACTAGTCATCAAAGACCACTCCTGTGAAATGTTGTCAGGTGTGTGGGAGTCAATTCCATGGTAGATATTTCTGGTTCATGCCACAAGTCATTGCTGCAAAACTGTAATCTGAGTGCAGACAGGAATATTTTCATGTTCTTAAAGTTTCATTGTTCGTCAATCTTACAGAAGTAGTAATGAGGGATCTGTACATTTTGACTGCTTCGATTGATTGTGTGAAATGGCCCAAAATATGTTCAGTAAATTCCCCCATCCTAAATATGGCAACTAAGCAGAGAATGATCCAGAGTCATGAAGATAGCAGTTTTTGAATGGCTATGTAGAAATAAATCAGTTATTGTCATCAATCACTTGCCTGTTCAAATTGTGAATAAAATGGCTTACCAGTATGTGTGAGGTATTTGCATGCTGTTTTCATAACATGCACTTTAAAGTTAAAAGAGCACAACCTGGAGACACAAGGAACTACAGTTGTAGGAACCTTGAGTAAGCTAGGCGTGAAAACACAGATCAAAGGGGACGGTGATTAATTAAATGTAGAAGGGTTCATGTTTAGCTGAGAGGAAGTTGACAACGAGGCATGTAATCAGGAAAATTTAATTAGGGGACAGTGAAACTAGTCAGAGATCTAGGATGGGGGAGTGAGGGGGATAGCAAGTGTTACCTGAAGTTAGAGAAATCAATATTCATACCACTGGGTTGTAAGCTGCCCAAGCAAAAAATGGGTGCTGTTCCTCCAATTTGCGTTGGGCCGTACTCTGCCAGTGGAGGAGGCTCAGGACAAAAAGATCAGTATTGGAATGGGAAAGGGAGTTAAAGAGTTTAACAACTGGGAGATCCCTCAAGCCTAGGCGGGCTAGATGTTCGCCGAACAGGATAAACAGAAAAGCCGGGTATCTGAATATTTCACCACAATGGTTTTAACAAGTGAAGGAATGGCTGTATAGTGGGAGCAGGGAGCAGCAAATACAGGGTTGCAAAAGAGAACTGTACAAAGTACTCAACTGTTGCTTGGAAACATCAGCATTCTGATGGAGCATTTTACAGAGGCAAGTTGTTAATTGGCCAAAGCATCTCCAAAGAGCGTTGGTTTCTATCCAGCTGGTCTAGACAGGTAGTGTGCTTATGCAATACATACTGCAGGTTTTTTTTGTCATTGATTTAAGATCCTGTGGGGATAAAAAAAAGAAAATGATGCTTTTCGGTAGTCCAATGTTCTCCTCTGCTCGTGAAGTAGTTCTGTATGTAGCCCCTTCTGACTGGTTTAGAAGCTAATTTCTGGAAGCTAATCTATATAATTAAACTTAATTTATAAATTTAATAAGGAGATCAATGGCAAGATTATCGGTGTTTTTTTAATTTGTTGCTTGTGGATGTGGGATAAATATTTGCCAAACAAATTTGTCTGAACTCTGCTCTTTGAATCACGCCAAAGGGAGCTTCTATGTCCACTTAAAATGTTTCATTCTGAAGAAAACACCTCCCACGGTGTTGAACTGTGTTGAACAGAGTTTAGTTTAGTTTAGTGTAGTTTATTATTATCACATGTACCGAGGTATCCGGTCAGCAGAAAGACAATATATTATTACAATCGAGCCATTTACAGTGTATAGATACATGATAAGGAAATACATTTTAGTGCAAGGTGAAGCCAGCAAAGTACGGTCAAGGATAGTCCCAGGATCACCAAAGAGGTAGATAGTAGTTCAGCACTGCTCTCTGGTTGTGGTAGGATGATTCAGTTGCCTGATAACAGCTGGGCAGAAACTGTCCCTGAATCTGAAGGTGTGCATTTTCACACTTCTATACCTTTTGCCTGATGGGAGAGGGGAGAAGAGGGAGTGGCCAGGGTGTGACTCACCCTTGATTATGCTACTGGCCTTGCCGAGGCAACGTGAGGTATAAATGGAGTCAATAGAAGGGAGGTTGGTTTATGAAAAGGCAATTCTTTTTTGTGAGGAACATAACTGGAAGTTGTGAAGCACAGAAGAATTAAAACAAAATATACGCTGAAGGACAGAGAGATTGTGGAACTCACACCCAAAATGAACACATGAGGTCAGTGGTAGACAAAATTGCTGGATAAACTCAGCGGGTGAGGCAGCATCTATGGAGCGAAGGAAATAGGCAACATTTTGGGCCAAAACCCTTCTTCAGACTGATGTAGGGTGGGGGGGAGGGGGGGGGAGGGGGGGAGGGGGGGGGTAGAAGAAGAAAGGAAAAGGAGGAGCCAGAGGGCGGAGGTAGAGTTGAGAAGGGGAGGAGACAGTGAGGGCTACCTGAAATTGGAGAAGTCAATGTTCATGCCGCTGGGGTATAAACTACCCAAGCGGAATATGAGGTGCTGCTCCTCCAATTTCCGGTGGTCCTCACTCTGGCCATGGAGGAGGCCCAGGACAGAAAGGTCAGGACATGAGGTCAGTGATTAGATTGCCGGAGTTTGACATGGGTGGAAGCTGCAACGAGTCCAATTGCTAGAATGGATTGATTGACTAAACTCCATTAATACCAACACCAAATAATAAATTAATACTAATAATTCCGAATGATGCAAGACTATCACCAATGCTGAGCCCACTTGGAACGCTGTCTCTGTGCCCAATGTGTCTGCTCAGTGGATCAGTCCAACACAACCTCAAACTAACTCAACTGAACATTAAACAAATGGGAAAGTGTGATAGAAAGCAACTCAGTGAATATGAAAGAAAAGAATATTATAAAAAAGAATAGCAATAAGAGGACACCTAACAGGGCGCCTCTCCTGACAGTGGCAACATGCAGCTTAATGTTTAACAATATTCAGTGAATATGAAAGAAAAGAATATTATAAAAAAGAATAGCAATAAGAGGACACCTAACAGGGCGCCTCTCCTGACAGTGGCAACATGCAGCTTAATGTTTAACCTTGTAGAGAGTGACATGGCACAATGGGCTAAGTGTTCGGCTGGCAACCGGAAGGTAGCCGGTTCGAATCCCGCTTGGAGTGCATACTGTCGTTGTGTCCTTGGGCAAGACACCTCACCCACCTTTGCCTGTGTGTGAATGTGTGTGAGTGATTGGTGGTGGTCGGAGGGGCCGTAGGCGCAGATTGGCAGCCACGCTTCCGCCAGTCTGCCCCAGGGCAGCTGTGGCTACAGAGGTAGCTTACCACCACCGAGTGTGACTGAGGAGTGAATGAATAATGCGATGTAAAGCGCCTTGAGTATTAGAAAGGCGCTATATAAATCCCATCCATTATTATTATTATTATTTTTGCTTGTCAGGAATAGTTCTCCACACAAAGTAAAAGGTAATGCTAGGCGCTTTATGATATCACTGATTTTTCTGTCCTAGCTTTAATAGGCACCATGTCCTGGTTGTACTTGTCAGAACAAAAGCAAGTCCACTGTAGTTAAAAATAGATAGAAGCTTCATATTTTCCATTTGTTCTTCACAAGCACTATTCCTTGCAGCTGCACAGAGTGTGAGGTAAAATCTCTTGCTTTGCGTGGTATATTCAGTTGAGCCTTGAGAAATATTCAGTTATTGAGGCTAGGTGCTAACCACATCTCTTTGGATCTGCAGTTACTTATTCGATTAGGCTGAGAAAGGGCCTCAGGCTGATATACAGTATCTTTAACTGGGACAAGCTTGGCCAGCAGTAAGCATGCTTTATGTTATTTTGCAAGGCATGTACTGAACTATTAATGCTAAACACAAATTGAGGAACAGCATCTCATATTTCGCTTGGGCAGCTTACAGCCCAGTGGTATAAATATTGATTTCTCTCATTTCAGGTAGCCCCGGGGGGTGGAAGATTGCAACCTTCACATGGTCCGCCCTGTTTCGACTAATGCAATCAACTCGACGTGCACAAACGGAAGAACAAATAGAACAAGTTGTCCAACAACTTTAGGCTGTGCATGCCACACGAAAGAAGAAAAAGGTAGCCCCGGCATTCCCTCTCTCTCTATCCCTCCCCCACCCAAGTCGCACTAGCTTCTCGTTTTCACCCAACAAACAGCTAACAATGTTTCCTTTATCATTGTTACTTTTTTTGCATATCTTTTATTCATTGTTCTTTATCTCTCCACATCACTGTCTATATCTCTCCTTTCTCTTATCCCTAACCAGTCCGAAGAAGGGTCTCGACCCAAAATGTCACCTATTCCTTCTCTCCAGAGATGCTGCCTGTCCCGCTGAGTTACTCCAGCTTTCTGTGTCTATCTTCGGTTGAAACCATCATCTGCAGTTCCTTCTTACACTATTAATTCCCACATCCAGGCTTGTCTTTACATGCAACTGACCACACGGAAATATTGATAATGGTGATTTGAAACCTCTTAATGGCAAAAAGCTATTTGGTTTCCCAAACACATTCATCCATATATCTATCACACAGAATCAAATCTGTCATCAACTTTTCTTCATCCTTTTCCCCCGAGTTCTGCATTCAAGCCAAACCTAAATTCGGTTATACAGGATAAAGTATTCTGATCTGTCATCTTTCAGACACCATTCCTTTTTCAGACCCTATTAGATATCAGAAGCTATTAAAAACAGATATTATTTATTGATTTCAAATGGGGCTGAGCAAACATTGAATGTGATTGGAAGGAAAGTGATATTATGGCGATTTGACTGATACCATCAGATATCAGTTTTTGAATTGTGGATATTAGAGATTTATGGTATTTTGATTTGAGGAGTTTACACAATACTAATCCAAATGTAAAGCCCTTCCTGCCTCGGAGTTTACTCACTCTGGGTATGAAATGAACGCACACCTGCACCAATACCTCTGCTCTGGTTATATAGACTGCTCCTCAAATTATAACTCAAGATTCAACTCACAAACATTATCAATGAAGCCCTCCACTCTTCCAGGCATGTTTGCAATCTCCACCTGGGTCACATTTATGAGGAAAATGTGAGCAAAGGGATTCCAACACGTGGTATATTTTACAAAGTGCAAGATTTTAATTTCAGATCGTCAGTCTATCTGGCATGAAGAAACATTGATGTACAATTAGATCCAAAGGCGTTCAATACAGACCTCTATGCCATTTTTGGAAAGTCCCCATCTCAAACAGGCCTTCCAACATGTAAGAACGGCCTCAGCTTTGATTAATGAGGTGTTGCCTGACAGCGCTGGGAATCTACACCAGGTAGGAGCTTGCTGACCACTTATAAGTCACTGGAGTTGCACAAATTCCTCAAACCCCGATAGTGACCTACCACATCCAACTCTGATCATGAGCCCAACTTTCACCATCTGACACTCAGCAACCCTATCTTCTTCTCAAATGATTCATTGAGCCTTTCCACCCTCACAAAGACCAATCTCCCCTGGGATTTTCCATGAGGGGTCGACCTCATTGAAACTTACCGAATAGTGAAAGGCTTGGATAGAGTGGATGTGGAGAGGATGTTTCCAGTAGTGGGAGAATATGGGACTAGAGGTCATAGCCTCAGACTTAAAGGACATTCTTTCAGGAAGGAGATGAGGAGATATTTATTTACACAGTGGGTGGTGAATCTGTAGAATACTTTGCCACAGAAGGTAATGGAGGCCAAGTCAGTAGATATTTTTAAGGCAGAGATAGATAGATTCTTGATTAGTTTGGGTATCAGAGGTTATGGGGAGGAGACAGGAGAATGGGGTGAGGATGGAGAGACAGATCAGACATGATTGAATGGCGGAGAAGATTTGATGGGCCGAATGGCCAAATTCTACTCCTATCACATGATTTCCCTAACCCTTGTGATCTGGAGCCAAGCCCTAGCTTGTCATCTACCTTTGCAGGTGCACCATCGCTTATGAATCCTTAAGCCTTACAAAAATAGAAGAATAAGTGGTGATCTTATTCAAAGATAGAAGACCATAAGGCAGCTTGATAAGGTACAGTAGATGTTGAAAGGTTTTTACTGGCGGGAGTGTTATGAACAAGAGGACTTACTTAAAAATAGCCCTGAATAGTCCTGAACTACTATCTACCTCATTGGTGACCTCAGACTATCCTTGATCGGACTTTACCTTGCCCTAAACTTCGTTCCCATATCATGTATCCATACACTGTAAATGGCTCAATTGTAATCACGTATTGTCTTTTCGCTGACTGAATAGCACACAACAACCTCGGTACATCGGAGACAATAAACTCAACTGTAAACTGGGAATAATAAAAGGTGTCCACCCACATAGAGGCTACCTACGTAGACTCCTCCACAAGACAGATTGTTTGAAGCAAGGTTAGATGCTTTGAAGGTAGACAAAAGTGCTGGAGAAACTCAGCGGGTGCAGCAGCATCTATGGAGCGAAGGAAATAGGCAACGTTTCGAGCCAAAACCCTTCTTCAGACTGATGCAGAGTGGGAGGGGCGGGAAGAAGAAAGGAAACGGAGGAGCCAGAGGGCTGAGGGAGAGCTGCGAAGGGGAGGAGACAGCAAGGGCTACTGGAAATTGGAGAAGTCAAGGTTCAAGCTGCTGGGGTGCAGACTGCCCAAGTGGAATATGAGGTGCTGCTCCTCCACTTTGAGATCAGCATGATGTGCTGCTGACTGTTTTAGGCTTTGCTGTTTGTAATTCTGACTATCGACCAACCTTCACGCATCAACATTTTCAGACAACCTGGTCCTTCCTGTTAGTCTTGTTCTGGGAGCGATACTTCAATTGTCAATATCAGCTCGGGCCCCTGGCATTCAGCCAAGAGAGTCTTTACCAGACAAGTCAATTCAACCTGTGCTTGGTGGCTTACGGAAAGATTATGAACTTGTGTGGTTGATGCTAGTGGACAGAGAAACAGTTATAACTGTTACAGGGGTTTTACCTGCCAGCCACCACTTCACCCAAACTAACTTTATTGCTGTCAGAGGTAACCACCACTGACAGGATGAAGACTCATGCCCACATTATAATACAATTGTGTGCATGACACAGTTAGGCCCTTGAAGTCATTTTAACATGAAATTACACAAACCCACTCTGTGCCCAATTGACCAGGATAAAATGAACAAGGATTGTGTCAGTACCTTTCTGCATACAGGGGTGGCACAGTGGCGCAGCGGTAGTTGTTACCTTACAGCGCCAGAGACTCGGGTTAGATCCTAATGGGCGCTGATTGTACGGGATTTGTACAATCTCCCTGTGACCGCATGGGTTTTCTCCGGATGCTCCCACGCTTAATCCCAGCAGACTGTCTCAGCAGTCTGTTGAATAAAGATTATTTTTAAATGAAATTCCAACCTCAGATTGTAGCTGTAATTACAAAAGGATTTGTTTTGTAACGAGTCATCCGGTGACAGAATAACAGAATAATTGAAGTAGGGCCAAGTTGAAATTTTGAGATTGAGAACTTGTCCACATGTGGGAATACCAGGAGCGAAAAAAAAATTAATTCCCTGGATATCTCCTCAAACAAAGATAGCAACATAATGTCCTGTCTCTAATGCACGAGGGAATGAACAGAAGGTAAAAACTGAAGGAAGCAATCATTGCAATTTTCTCTTTATAGCTGAGCTGTGATTTTCATAACCAGACAACACATTATGAGGTATAATGTTATTTACACTTAATGATCAGTCCAAATAGCAGGGCTGAGTTATTTTATGAAAAATACACCAGCTACAGGCGCAGCGGTAGAGTTACTGCCTTACAGCGCTTGCAGCGCCAGAGACCTAGGTTCAATCCCGACTACGGGTGCTTGTCTGTACGGAGTTTGTACGTTCTCCCCGTGACCGTTTCCTCCGAGATCTTCAGTTTCCACTCACACTCCAAAGACACACAGGTTTGTCTGCTAATTGGCTTGGTATAAGTGTAAATTGTCCCTAGTGTGTGTAGGATAGTGTTAACGTGCAGGGATCGCTGGTCGGTGCAGACTCGGTGGACCAAAGGGCCGGTCTCCTCACTGTATCTCTAAACTAAACTAAACTACATCACCTCAGAGACAGAAATGTAACAAGCTGCCAGACCAGCACTCAAACTCTAACATTAAAACAGAATTGAACTAACGCAACCAGGAAACTATGTTCTATAGTTCGGCTGGCTCTGTAATAAAAATTAGCACTGTGACGTATTGTATCAATAGTGCCAAAGTGCTTGAAATCAAATGCTTGGCTTGGAGTTGGCAGAAAAGTACAGGAGGTTTCTTGGTTAATAAGAGTGGCCTTTGCTTACTTGTACTAGAACGGCTGGAAAGAATGATACTATTGGAACAATGAGTTTCAGCCCCAAGCATTGATGCGATCATCATAGGAGCTTATAGATCTCTTCTGCGACACACTGTTCATGCAGAGTTATGTCATTTGCATCGGTCAATATTTTAACCATTTTACCCGAAGTGTTTTGTTTACTGTTGGTTATACTTGGAAGTCACATTTCTGATCAGTACTTCAAAACTGGTGGACTTCACAAAAGAAGCTCCAGTTGATGTGAGAGATTTCGCTTAATGAGTAACAGTAATCTGCTCGCGATGTATCGCAATGTATCTCCCAGTGCTAAGCGGGGGCATGGGGAAATCTGGTCCCAGGGAAGCATTTAGTTGTAGTGCTCCCTATATCCTGATCTGGGCATCTATCTGGAGTTGCCAGCTCCCTGAATATTGGCCAAAGAGGGAGAACACTGAAAGAACATAGACATGTGCAATGGTGGAATCAGGATCTGACTGGCGAAGGGCTAAGACAGGAAACTAATGGTTTGAGGTTCTAAGCTACGAGTGAACTTCAGTAGCTATGACTGCTTTGGTAGTTTAAATATTTTTCTTATAAATTCATTATCATTGTTGAAATGAGGAGGGATTGTGACAGACTAGTTTGATGAAACCCATCAAAGGCTATAGTAATAAAATGGGGAAGAGTAACTTGATTTAAAATATGCCACTGAGGCAATAGCAAATGGAAACAATGAAGAGGCTCACCTTATCTTTTGGATGCTCATCTGAAAGTTCTACATTTTTGCTTTGCAGGTGTGAAGACAGAGCCAGGTCTGGTGATAATTTTGCTCTGGTGATAATTAATAGTACCACAGGCGTCTCTGGATCAGGGGGTCATTGATTCAGGTGCATTCCAGAGACCAGGTTGATAAATGCAATACTGACGAAGTATTGCACTGGCGGTTTTGGTTTCTTTCGAATTGCATTTTAAACTGAGGGCTCAGCTTACAATGCAAACAGTCCTTGCAGATTTGAGCAGTTTAATGAGCTATTTAATAAAGAGCAAGGTGCCTTCTGGTGGGTTATCTATTTATGATTAACCAGCTATTTATTTTTTTCTCAGAACATTATATGCATACATTTGATGTTGTATTTTTCTTCCTTCTGACTGTGGCCAGTTAATTCATTCTAGCGATATGGTCAAAGGAAATATGCTGGCAAGAATTCCCTGCCTCACTTTAATGAAATATTATCATGAGATTGCTTCCTTTTATCAGAGCATGTAGGTTTAATATTTCATCTGACTGATAGCACCTCCTGCAATGATTTGTCATCTTTGATTAATTGCTCAAGTCTATGGCAGGATTTGACTCCATGGCTTTCCTCAAGCAGGCAAAGTTGACTGCTATGACTAAGGCAATTTATATTGTACAATGAAAAACAAAAGTTCCTCGTTCTAATGTGTTCCAAATGTATATTAACCTATAGTGGTGCTTCTATATTCTGTGTTAATCATCCTGATTCCTTTTGGGAAAGTAAAGGAATTTAACATCAGTTTGCTGCTTTTATTGGAGCTATTATTTAGAATATGGGTAAGAGTGACTTCCCATCTCCCACCGGATCACCTACAAAATCCTTATCCTCGCCTACAAAGCCCTCCACCATCTGGCCCCCCATATCTCACTGACCTCCTCTCCCCCTACCAACCCTCACGGTCCTTCAGATCCACATCAGCCGGTCTCCTCTCCATCCACAAGTCCAACCTCCGCAGTTTTGGGGACAGAGCCTTCTCCAGGGCAGCTCCCAGGCTCTGGAACTCCCTCCCCCAACTGATCCACAATTCCGTGTCCCTCACCATCTTCCAGTCCCGCCTCAAGACCCATCTCTTCACCTCTGCCTATCCTTAGCCCCACGTCCCCCTCCCTTTTCATCTGTGCATTAATTGCCTCATATTGTGTTTTGAATTGAATTCTGTCTTTACTTTGTGTACTAGTCATGTCTCTACTATTTATTTCATTCCCCTTACATGTTTTTCCTTTACCTGCTAAATTTTTGTAAGGTGTCCTTGAGATTCTTGAAAGGCGCCCATAAATAAAATTTATTATTATTATTATTATTATTATTATTATTATTATTATTATTATTATTATAATAATAATTATTATTATTATTATTATTATTATTATTATTATTATTATTATTATTATTATTATTATTATTTTCTAACGATGTATTTTGCAAAAATCAACTGTTTCAGCTTCAAACTACATTTGAGAAATTGGGCCTCATCCATCCAGTTAAATTTAAGTTGTTACCAAATAGACTTGTTGGTCATTGGTGTTTACCTTTAAATATTAATTAGCCTATGACTCCGCCCTGGGGCAAGAGATTGCAATTAATAGAAACCTGTAACAACCTTGTTGTATAAAGCAGCCTTCTATTCATTAAGAGTAATTGGCAATATAGTAGCTGTGATTCAGCTGTGTAAGTGGGGGAAACAGACATCGTGCAAATTAGCAACCTCTCAAGTGCCATGTAGGTCATTGTTAACAGACCTATGCTATTACCAGCTGAAGCTACCAAGGTCACAATGGTGGACGAATTGTATTCAGCATTACTCCAGTAGTTTGGTCAGTAAAATTTCAGTTATATTACAAACTGATGCTAAGTGCTCTAATGTGGAAAATTGCGAATGTCATCTCTAGTTCGGAGGTGGAGGAGATTTGCATGAGTTGCCAATACTTCAGTTATTGGTATCACATATCTATAGACACTAGGTGCATTCTATGGGTTAAAGGGTTATTGAGCGAATATGCATAATCTACATGCTCAACTTCAAGTTGATACACTATGGTGGTGGCATATGTTAGTCACATGGGTGCAATCAAATAAAAGTACCCTGTAATAATTTACCTAATCTCATTTGCCACTGGTGTTTCATCAAGTACAGATCAATGATAACACAGAATGGGTGTTGGATCACAAAGTATTTATGAAATTATGGTTCGATGGAACACCGAGTATCGATATGTTTTTCATGCTATTCACTGGTTGCAAAAATATGTGGCATAACAGTGGCAAGAGATACATTCTCGTTACAACGAGGAGGAATGGTCTTTTATGTCTTCCTCCATTTTGCCTCATAGTCGGGGCTTGAAATAAAGTCACCAAGATCCCGCTTTAGGTTTTCATACCTTCTGACTGGCCTATGCAGCCATGATTCCCGCTTTTGTCAGGGAAAATAATACAACCGTATACGGTTATTCTAAATGTAAAACTTTGCTGGTTCAGCCTGTGGCTCAGGAAAAAAGCCTCTGCATGATAAAATCAATTTATTGACTTGTAGATTCTGAGTAAATTGCTTCTACGGCTCGGGTTGTCACACCGATCGATATTTGTGTTCACTGCAGAGTGCAGGGATAGCACCAAAAAAGCAGTACAGTTCTTCTTCAGGAGATGGGAAGTGTTATGTTTAATGCTAATGTTACATTTAATACGGTACAGATTTTTGACGTCTTGGATTTCATTTTCAAATGGGTCTTTTGACAATAATTGAGTTATATGGCCATTAACTGTGCCCAATGTGCCTTCCCATCATATTTGCTGCAACAAACGGGACCCACTCTGTCGGGTTTCACCCCCGGATATCAAGTTGTAAAGGATATCTTTAACGCAAGTTCTCCCAGGACAAGTACAGGACAGTATGGGATATTGACATTGTGTTAACACTACTTCACCAGGGGGCTCCAGCTACATCCTTAGCTTTGGCCGGCTCTCATGAGGTAGTTATCCTCAGGCCGCTGGTTTCAGTGCAACGGGTTTAGTTGCTACATAATTGCGATTGGACAGGATGGTTACATCTGTAAATAATATAATATTTTATGTTTATGATTTAGTTAAGCAGAGCAGAAGGGGCGGCAGGTCTCAAACTAGTTTCATGGCATACCCAGGGACCTTCGGTTATGTGAGGGCACACATATACATCAAGGTTACCTAGAGCCTTAGAGGCTCTGAACTAGCAATGCTTGTTAGTTACAATAAACTTTATAAGAAGGTATCAGTTCAGACCATCTCCAGGTGGTGAAACGGGGTTTGGTTTATGCAGGAGTAGATACTGATTTCAAATTTCACTCCACCAGGGCTGCTACAACATCAGCAGCAACGGTTATTTACATTCCGTTGGACCACATCCTAGCGGCTGCAGCATGGTCAAACGAATGAACTTTCCAAACATTTTTTAATAACCCATTGCCAGACCAGGGGTTTTGCCAACTCTATTTGAGGTTCAGTTGTATAGTGTCCTCCCGGATGGGAGGGGTTACTATTATTATTATTATTTATTCATTATAAATGTTTCCCTCATCTGTCAATGAAGCAGTTGTGGTTGTGTAGACTCGTTTCTCACGGCATGAAATCACAGAGCGTTGAAATCTTCACGTAGTCACTCACGTGACTCCGAAGTAAAATAGTAAGATTAAACGAGAACTTACTAGTTTGAAGTTTGATCTTTATTTTATGAGGAGTTACGATGAGGGATTACGTGCCCTCCGCTCCCAACCCTCTCTCAAAGGTCATCCAGTAGTTCTAGTCTTCTCTAAATTCTACTATGTCACTTCAACTACTGTTATCTGTGATTTCTCACCACTGCTTTGAAGATTGACGAGCATGTGGACTGGCGGGCTTCTATTCACGTAATCCCTCATCGTAACTCCTCATAAAATAAAGATCAAACTTCAAACTGGTAAGTTCTCGTTTAATCTTACTATTTTTCCCGTCAAAGCGATAAACATCTTCCCGTCGCATTCCCACCTATATATCCTAAGTTATCAATCATTTGAAGTTTTAATAACAGCCCAAAAACTCACCCATTCCGGAAAAAAACCCAAATGACGTCACAATGCACTCACAAGGCAGGATGGGACACTCCGCGAGGGTGGGGCACTCCAGCACTCGCAGTGAACGAGGAGTGGCGGCGGTTGCCAGCGCCTTACGACCAATGACTGACACCCGATGCCTGGGGTGGGGAGGGTGGTGCTGGAGCTGGAGTGAGGGCCGAGCCCGGGGCTTGGCAATGGGGCCGTGACCGGGGCCGAGAAAGAAGTCGCCGCTGGAACCAAGAACGAGCCTGGGACCAGGGTCAGAGACGAGCCCGGAGATGAACTTTGGGCCTGCACTAGAGCCCAGGCGGCGGCCAAGCTGACGGCTGGTGTCCACTGCCATGGCTGGGCAGAGTACGAGAACCAGGCCGAGTTCCAGGGTAGTTCCTGGGGCAGGGAATGGGAGTGAAGGGAGGATGATGAGGGAAATGAGGAGGAGGGAGATGGGGTGGGGTGTGGGTGGTTGAAGGAGGGAGATGTGGAGTGGTGGAGGAGGGAGATGCCCCCTCCCTATCTACCCAAACCCCCGCCCTCTCTACCCCCTCGTTCTCTAAGTCCCTCACTCTCCCTCCCTCACCCTCTCCCTCTCTACCCCTCCCCCTCCCTCTACCCTCTCTCTCTCTGTACCCCCCGCCCTCTCTACCCCCCTCCCTTTCTACCCCATCTCCCTCTCTACCCCTCCCCCTCCCCCTCCCTCTACCCTCCCTCTCTATCCCCTTCACCCTCCCTATCTACCCCCTCCCCGTCCCTCTCTGTACCCCCCTCCCTCTCTGTACCCCCCTCCCTCTCTGTACCCCCCTCCCTCTCTGTACCCCCCTCCCTCTCTGTACCCCCCTCCCTCTCTGTACCCCCCTCCCTCTCTGTACCCCCCTCCCTCTCTGTACCCCCCTCTCTCTCTACCCCCTCTCCCTCTCTACCCCCTCTGCCTCTCTACCCCCCCCCCCCTCTCGCTCTCTAGGTATTGAAGAGGGAGGGTGAAGAGGAGGGAGTGCTGGGGGATGAGGAGAAATGAGCTGCGCCTGCGCAGTTGGGGGCTATGCGTGAGTGGTGCAATATTGAGTTGGGGGAACAGCTTGCGTTGGGGGAAGGGGTGAGTGGTGGAATCTTGCGTTGGGGGAGCAAATCCAACGGGTCTGCACTTGGTCTCATTTTCTATTAAATTTATGTCAGTGGGAATAAGAGGCATCCCCTGGTGTGGAGAGATTCAGCAGCTATATGTCACATCGCTGCCCGTGCTGAAAGAGGGTCCTCTGCTTTGGTACACAGAAAAAAAATATATCGATTGGAGTGTAGTGTGATAACAATAGAATGGAAGGGAGATGATTCTGGCCAGACCTTATTATTAAATCTGGTGGGGTGAAGGAAAGAGCATTCACGTCGCAGCCCTGTTTCCAGCAATCTTTCCACATCCACCATAAGAAGCACAAGAAGCGACAAGACAGACTCCATTGTATGCAGATGCCAAGAAGTGTGTTCAGCTCGGGCTGAACAACTTCTAATCTTGTGAGTGGACTCGATAAGAAGAAGAGGATTAAATCTGGTAGCTTGCACCTGCCTTGTTTATGTTTACATTGTTTAATAGTATAGTAATAACTCAACATAGCATTAAGAAAATGGAATGAAAGGTTAGTAATAAATATTAACAAAGTTTCATATTATATGTATTAAAAAATTCATATATATTTTCAAACGCAAGTTATCATATTTATTGTGATGTGATACATTGGAGAAGCAACAACTGCAATGATATATATATCAAAAGCTTTGCCTTTGAAATGTCATTTAATAACTCACTGTATTCACACCAGCTAACATATTTTTTCCACCAAAGCGTTATACAATGTAATTGTCAGGCATCTGTTCTTTCATTTATGTGTTTAGATTACTTTTGTTTATTTTTTTTCTCATGTATTGGGTGTTTGGCCAGAAGTAAGAATTGGCCTCAGAGTCTGGGCCCATGGGGAATGAAACACAACTCGCAGCTTAAATGGAAATATTCCCTTCTGATTCATGAGCAAAATGTAAGTTATAGAATATCCAAATGCAAAGTTTAGCAGCGGTTGGACATAATGACGGACACAATCTGGTGAGGAATTGCACTGGCCATGGACCAATCTCCACTGTCAGAGTGAGGCCCAGTGCAAATAGCAGGAACCGTATCTCAGATTTTGCTTGGGCAGCTTACACCCTAGCGGTATGAACATTGACTTTGCTCACTTCAAGTAACCCTTGCATTCCCTCTTTCTACCCAGTTCTCCGACCAGTCGAACTGTCCCCGTTTACATATTATCTCTGATTGTTTTGTTGTCACCTTCTTCTTGCTAACAATGGTTTATTCTTGAGCTTCATCTCTTTTGATCTCTTACACTTCCTTATCTGTGTCTCCCTCTTCCCTGATTCAGTGGACATCAGTCTGAGGAAGGGTCTCGACCTGAAATGTCACCCATTCCTTCTCTCCAGAGATGCTGCCTGCCCTGCTGAGTTACTCCAGCATTTTGTGTTTACCTTCGATTTAAACCAGCATCTGCAGTTCTTTCCTACGCTATTGGAATGTGCCTGTTATGGATTCATGGGTGGACTTTAGCAATGGGATGCTATTATAGCAAAGAAGTTCAAGTTTCATCTTATATCTGTACTCCACGGTGCACTTACACAAGTTCTGTGTTGATGCTAAGCAACACATTCAAAGTTAAGTCTCAGTCTGAGGGGGGACAGAAGCAGAATGACATTCCCACAGCTGGATTTAACTTAAAACTGTGTTGCATCAATTATAGCGTTACAGTGAAATGGTTATCGAACCTGACTTTGCAAGGATTCTCACACTAATCTCTCAAACAACCACTTAAAATATTGGTTCCAAATAATCAGTCATCATCAATAACACGACCAGTTATTTGCCTTGTAAATAAAGGCTGCTGTCCTTCAAGAAAGGTGGGATATCATAGGGGATGCCTTTTCTTTGGAGTGAACATATCCCAAACAAAATGCCAGCTTTGGGAAGGCACGTACAGAAGCAAAGTGGAGAAAATAAAAGCTGTTCACTCTCTGATCAGACTAAGACAATCCACCAGTACAAAAACTGCCCGTGAAAGCATTTCGCTGCCAGAATTTAATCGATCCAATTACACATTTTTATTAAAGTTACCACAAGGAAATTGAAAAATGTAATTAAATGGTGAGTTTCAAGAGTCAAGAGTCAAGTGTGTTTTATTGTCATATGTCCCAGATTGAACAATGAGATTCTTACTTGCTGCAGCACGACAGAATATGTAAATATTCTATGACCGCGTGGGTTTTCTCCGAGATCTTCAGTTTCCTCCCACACTCCAAAGACATACAGGTTTGTAGGTTAATTGGCTTGGAATAAATGTAAATTGTCCTTAGTGTGTGTAGGATAGTGTTAATGTGCGGGTATCACTGATCGGTGCGGATTCGGTGGGCCGGAGGGCCTGTTTCGGTGCTTTATCTCTAGCCGTGACTGCATGGGTTTTCTCCGGGAGCTCCGGTTTCCTTCCACATTCCAAAGACGTACAGGTTTGTACGTTAATTAAATTTGGTGAAAATTGTAAATTGTCCCCAGTTTGTAGATTAGTGCTTGTGTACAGGGACCACTGGTTGACATGGACTCGGTCTGCCAAAGAGCCTGTTTCCACTCTGTATCTCTAAACTAAACATGGAAGACGGCGCTCAATCCAGGCGACTCTCTACGTGTTGGTCCCAGAGGTGGATCTGCAATCATTCAGTACAATCGCTCCACTCTTTAAAACCTCTACTCCAACCATAACATTTCTTACTCTATTCCCTTTATCCAGTATCTGTACATCGTGGACGACTTGATTGTAATCATGCATAGTTTTTTCGCTGGCTGGATAGCACACAACGATAAAACAAAAGACTTTTACTGGACCTCGGTACACGTGACAATAAACTAAAACTAAACAATATTTCTAATTGGTTCCAAACAGATCCGCTTAAAACCTCATCCAGTCTTTCAGGTCATTGGCCTTTCATTAAGCACCAAAAAGTTAGTTACTCAATAGTAAGCAAACTACAGAGTTTGTGGAATTCCCAATTTCAAATTCAGCTGTAAGTGTAGACCTTGGAGAGTCACTCTGTTTTCCTCTCCACACACGTTACAGTATCAGCTAAGTGTTTTTGTCAATTTTCATCAGAGCACAAAAGGGGAAACTAAAATCCTGTGCTCTTTATACAGGGAAGTCAATCCATTCTTTTTATGACTGAACCCATGAGAATCAGGCATTTAAAGCACATAATGAAGCCGATTAGCTCATTACATCTCTGTTGTCTATAACCTAATTGCTCAGCCTCCAATCACACCCTTTAATTTCTACCTCACTTACAGGAAGATGTGTAATAGATGTGCCTATTTCCTTGTTAAACAGCAAGGAACTGTGTCCTGGGGGAAGTGGACACCTTCAACAAATTAACACTACCACAAAAGATAGACACAAAAAGCCGGAGTAACTCGGCGGGTCAGACAGCATCTCTGGAGAAAAGGAATAGGTGACGTTGCAGGTCAAGACCCTTCTTCTCGACCCAAAACGTTATATATTCCTTTGCTCCAAAGATGTCGTCTGACCCGCTGAGCTCCTCCAGCTGTTTGTCTATCTTCGGTTTAAACCAGCACCTGCAGTTCCCTCCTACACAACACTACCACGAGCTTGATGACCTCTTTCTGTTGTGTAAAACCAGCCAGTTTTCTCATTGTTCTTTGGCTCCACTCAACATTCCATCCTTGAGACAAAAGCAGAAACAACCCAATTCACAGCAGCCGTGCAAAAATGATAAGTTGCAGTCATATGAGCAAAGGAGTTGTAACAGTTCCTTTACAACTGATATTTCATCATAGTCGTTACAAAATTCTACAAGCCGAATGCATCAAGAAGATAAATGGCTTCAAAAAATGTACATGAATTATTCCTTGCAGAAGAACATTGATCATGTAAATTGGAGAACATTTGAAAATGGCATACTTTTCTGAAGCTGGTGTGTATTTAATGAGATTTTAAAGAATATGATTTTGATTGTGTTAGTTATAGCATTATTAGTGTTTAATAGGTGGCTGCTGCAGTTAAGTAATATTGATGACACCTTGCATAAGAAATATATTAATGCTGCTATGTACAGCTATTTTTGTTTGTTTTATCCATTTAACAATGATATCAAGGTACAGCAAGTTAACATCATTTTGTTCTGCAGCAAAATGTATACCATCTTTTACAACAATGTAAGTTTCAGAGAAAACAATCATTAAGTTCTGGAGGAACTCAACAAGTCAGGCAGCAACTGAGGAGGGAATGTACAGTTAATGCTTCAGGTCAAGCCGCTTCCTCAGACGTTATTTTTCCATTTAAAAATGTGTCTCAACTCGAAACATAATCTGTCCAATCCCTCCCCAGATGGTTTAAACCACCATCTGCAATTCCTTCCTACACATTTTGTCTGCTTCCTTACCTGTTAAGTTCCTCCAGCGCTTTGTGTTTTGCTGAAGATTCCAGCACCTGCTGTTTCTTGTGCCTTGATTTTAGAAATATTGATTTTGGTAATCTTTAAAATAAGGAATGTGAATAGCGCAAACCACATAAGCTACTGGTTTCCAGATCTATCTTCCTGATCACTAACTACTACGAGGGTGGCACGGTGGAGCAGCAGTAGAGTTACTGCCTGCAGCGCCAGGGACCCGGGTTTGATCCTGACTACGGCTGCTCTCCGTATGGAGTTTGTACGTTCTCCCCGTGACCTGTGTGGGATTTCTCCGGGATCTTTGGTTTCCTCCCACGCTTCAAAGACGTCTATGTTTGTAGCTTAATTGGCTTGGTATAAACGTAAATTGTCCTTAGTGTGCGTAGGATAGTGTTAATGTGGTCGGTGCGAACTTGGTAGGCCGAAGGCCCAGTTTCCGTACTCTATATTCACCAGTGGAGATATTATCTTAAATCTCCTTTCAGATGGCTGGTAGCACCAGGCTGGGTTTTTGACACCCATCTGTCCTTGCGGCTTTCCTCCCTGACAGTTAAGGTGTAATTGTCTTCAATATATTTATTTGGAATCTACTCAAATCTATTTTGATTTTCATACCATGATTGCCTGAAAACTAGAGGTTCCATTTAATTATTTAAAATATATTAGAGAGATGTTTTCACCCAAACCAAACAGCCATGTTAAAAAGTTACAATGAGAGGATAGACCCTGACCTGCTCGACACTGGCAGTGAAATGATTGACCAACAGATGTGATGTAGTGACTGTTAGACTGGCTAGTTGGCAGTGTTGGCACTTTTGACAAGGAATAGTTCAGGGTTAAATCAGACATAAGCACACAATTCCAGGCTAACTCTTCAGTGAAGTCACGAGAGTGCTGTAAAAATGCCCACTTTCAGAAGACACTAAAAAGAATGGATCCCTTTACTACATCAAAGGGATATTAAAGACCCTGTGGCACCATTCCATGCGATTCAATCCATATTTTGGGAGCAACTTTTATTATCTCCAGTCTGAAATAAAATGGAATATGGTCATTGTTACGTTGCTGGTTGTGGGAGCACATTTCTGCAGCATAGCAGTGATTACATTTTAAAGTTGCTCAGGGACTGCTTTGTGGACATTCTAAAAAGGACATGATAAATACTGAATAAGCAAAAGTCAATCTTCTTACTGTTGTCAGCACTTTGAATTTGGATTAGCTGAAATGGAAGAAGGTTGCCCGGAATTTGGATCTCACCCATTTTGATAAGCTATGGGTCAGCCAAGTGACCAGCCAAGCAATGTGAAAGTGACCAAGGAAACAACTTAGACCAAGTTTCTACCTTGAATGATGCTCTAAACCACGGATGCATGGATCCTGATGGGAGCAGCATGGGAATCTCCCAACCGTGGTGCCTTTGCCACATTGGAACTGGAGTCAGACGTTCAAGGGATTCATGGTGGTAAATCGGCTGAAATCTGCTCGGAGGCATTCATTTCAGTCTCTCCACTCTCAGATACATGTCCCATGTACATCATCGGCCATCTCCACTTTCCAATGGTCAATAGGCATGAAAGAGATTCACCCAGAGAGTTGTGAATCTGTGGAATTCTCTGCCACCGAAGGCAGTGGAGGCCAATTCACTGGATGTTTTCAAGAGAGAGCTAGATTTAGCTCTTTGGGCTAATGGAATCAAGGAATTCGGGGAAAAAGCAGGAATGGGGTACTGATTTTGGATCAACAGCCATGATCATATTGATTGGTTCGAAGGGCCGAATGGCTTACTCCTGCACCTATTTTCTATGTTTCTAAAACATAGGCTGGGGAGACATGGTCATGTTGCATGTGTGGATAACCTCCCTCCCCTCAGCAATGGTCTGCCCTGATATAAAGATGGTGCACTGAGTGATGGAAACATGTTTTCATGCCTCTTGATCATTGGAAAGTGGAGCTGGTCAATGTTGTGTCTGAGACATGGATCTGAGACCAGAGAGATTGAAATGAATGCCCCTGGGCATACTACAACTGATATTTTTTATAAAGGTCGCAGGTTGTACATTTCTGCTCCAGTTGAAGTTGGTAAGGATAGTAGTGGGTGTGAGAGGTATGATGAAATCAAGGAAATGTCAGGAGTGCCATTGTGGATCATGCTCAGTCCGATACTGCACTGGGCAGGAATTCACTCAAAAATTCAGTTTAGTTTAGAGATACAGCACGGAATCAGGCCCTTTGACCCACCAGCCAACTAACAATCCCCATACATTAGCACTATCCTACACACTAGGGACAATTTACAATCTTTACTGTAACCAATTAACCTACAAACCTGTACGTCTTTGGAGTGTGGGAGGAAACCGGAGCACCCGGGGAAAACCCATGTGGAGACGGGGAGAATGTACAAACTCCGTACAGACAGCACCCATGGTCAGGATCGAACCTAGGTCTCATGCGCTGTAAGGCAGTAATTCTACCGCTGTACCACCGTGCCACCCCAAATGATCATTCTGGATTTTATTCCAGGATAACACACAATACGAGTATCAATAAAGTGTGCAAACTCAATCTAATTTCAGGCAGGTGTATTTATCAAATCATTTGGAAACATGTCTTTTTCAGATGACATAAATAAAAATTGATATTTCCTTTACAATCTGAGAAAAATGTTCCTAGATTTAATCATCAGGCTCCGGAAATTCGACTGGACAATTTCTAACAGAAAATTGTATTTGCATGGATGAGTTGCTTTCCACGTAGCGCATTGATTTAATAACCTCACTCCAAGTATGGTGCTTGCGTAAGTAGACCATGACTAGAAAAATCAGGATATGCAGCGCTGAAGTGTGTTGGACACTCACAGCCCAAATGTAATTTGAATTAAAGAGACCAGGAAAGTGGACCTCTGCTCAGTGCTCGGGGCCTGCCTCGGGTAGGCACCCCTTAGTTATGCACCAACTCTTCTTTCTATCTACCCATCTGGTGAGGCTCTCCCAACCTACCTCCATCAACCATTCACCTGACCCAACCAACAAATTATCTATTCCTTCCCCTTAACTATTCACCTCCCCATTGCAACCCCTAACCCAACACAACCGCTCCCTTCATCTATGACGCTCATTTGTTTCAGCCAACCTCTCATTCATGATGAGCAAGTCCATTGCTCAAAAGCAATGATCACTTGGTGACACTCTTCAGTTGGTTTGTCCACAGTTCTCACCAGCGACCAGGGAAGTTATTGGAAAAAAGTGCTGAGAGCCACAGGATTAAACTACACTTGGAAAGGTGAGGATTAAACAGAATTAGGCAGCATGACTTTTTTAAGGTGAAATCCTAATAATTGAATAATTTTGAGTGGTAACAAAATAGGGCCATACAGTTTATGCAGTCTACATAGAGATCGCCAAATTCTTTAACAAGATTCCATATGGAAAATGCATCCAAAGGTTAGAATCCTTGGAATCAAAGTTGGAAAATTAAACCCAGTAATTGGAGTCAGAGCGTGGGGATGGTGGGTTGATTGGAAGCCTACGATGAACAGTGTACCGTAGGGATCTGCGCTAGAACCTTTAATGACGTGGATACGACTGTAGGAGATGCAATTGATAATTTTATCGATGACACAAAACTGGAGGTGAATGATAGACTGCTGGATGACTTTGATCAGATTGTAAGTCAGGCAGAGCAACGGCAGGTGGAATGTAATCTAGAAAAGTGCACAATGGTGCATTATGAGAGTAGTAATATGGCCAGGACACGCACAATGAATGGTGAAAAAGTCTACAGAGTATTCAGGAACTGAGGAAACTGTGCACAATTCCAAGGATCCCTGAAGGTGGCAGCACAGATGGAAAAGGTGGTGAAGAAGGTTTTCAGGATATTACCTTCATTACTAGGGGGCAGAGAGTGCAGGGAGGTTTGATAGCACTTTAGGCCACAGCTGGTGTAGTGTGTATAGCTCTGATTGCCACTATAGGAAAGATATGATTGCACTGAAGATGATGCAGAGAAGTTTCACTGGGATATTGCCTGGGATGTGACATTTCAGTTATGAGGAGAGATTAATTAGGCTGTGTAGGAAGAAACAGCAGATGCTGGTTTACTCCAAAGATAGACACCTAAATGCTGGAGAAACCCAGCGGGTCAGGTAGCATCTCTGGAGAAAAGGTATAGGTGATGTTTTGGGTTGGGACCCCTCTTTGGACTGAAGAAGTCAGGCTGAAGGCTTTAGTCAGACGAAGGATCCCGATCCCTCATCCACTCGTCCTCTCCAGAGACGCTGCCTGCCCCACCGAGCCACGCCAGCACTTTGCTCCCATCTAGGGTTTGCACTGCACTGTATGCAAAAAGAGGAAGGTAAAGTGGAGGGCATAGGGTTAAGGTAAGGGAGAGAAAAAGATGCTCAGGAATAACTCTAACTTTAACTCCAGTCTGCTACATTTCTGGAGAACGTTCCTCACCTTACAGCAGTTCACTGCACTGTTGGAGAGTTTCAGCAACAAATCTAGATCCATCACCACAGAGCATAAGAGAAAGGAAAGTTCCAGTGAATCAGTGAAGCTGCTGCATTTAGTAGTTTAATTTTACTTTTCAAAAGATGTAGAGGGGATCCAAGGAAGGATTGTTATTTATTCAAGGATTGGTGGAATCAAGTGACTGCTTGAGGAGGTGGTGGACGCAACTACTCTCCCTACGTTCAAAAGTACACGGATGAGTCATTAAATGAGCAGGGACGTCAGAATTAAAGGACGTTTCTTTCGGGAGAAGATGAGGAATTTCTTTAGTCAGAGGGTGGTGAATCTGTGGAATTCATTGCCACAGAAGGTTGTGGAGGCCGTCAATGGATAATTTTAAGGCAGAGATCGATAAATTCTTGATTAGTACGGGTGTCAGGGGTTATGGGGAGAGTCAGGAGAATGGGGTTAGGAGGGAGAGATAGATCAGCCATAATTGAATGGCAGAGTAGACTTGATGGGCCGAATTGCCTAATTCTGCTTCTAACACTTATGAACTTAAATCATTAAGACATAGTAAGTGACCGACCAAGTGCAGGCAAATGGGATTAATGTGGCTAGATACTTAATGGTTGGTAAGGATATGGTGGGCTGAAGAGCTTGTTTCTGTTGTATAAGTCTATGAGTAAACACCAGAAGCAGTGATGGGAGAGGATGTGCAAACAGCAAACCAACAAAGAACACAGGATTAAACCCATGTCCCTGGGGCTATGAGATAGTAGTACTACTGCACCACTGTGACTCCCTGCGGCTCCAATGTGCTGTCCTTAGACTGCAATGCAAGCAGAGGGTTGACAATCACACTGGTCATGGGTGCAGCTCACAACAACTGATTAAAATGCCTCTGCTGGTCTTGAGAAGTTTCAAGGCCACGTCATTTTGGTCTAATTGTTTGAGCATACACTGGCTGTGTAGCTCGGCTACAATTTATGAGGAAAGTTAAATCAAGCAGTAAATGTTAAAAATCTGAATTGAAACAGCAAGTCTCTAATTCATGCTGTACATTGAAACAGGAAGGAAATAATTAGATGAATCTTTCAGCTTATGAGCCTTCAACTAAAAGGTTCCAAACTATTAAGTTATTTTGAGTAGGGAGGAAGTGCAGATGCTGGTTTAAACCAAAGACAGGCACAAAAGACAGGAGTAACTCAACGGGTCAGGCAGCATCTCTGGAGAAAATGAATAGGTGACATTTCGGGTCGAGACCCATCTTCAGACTGAGAGTAAGGGGAACAAGAGATATAGGTACTAAGGAGAACTGAATGGAAGATATGCAGAAAGCAACGATAATCAAGAAATGTGGGCACTCAATAGGCCATTGCTGGCTGTGGGACAGGTGACAAGGAGTGAACAGACAGAGGAATTCAGCAGGATGACAGTGAAACTAGTGCGACGACTAGGGTGGGAGAGGGACAGAGCGAGATGGGATGCAATGGATACCTGAAGTTAGAGAAATCAATATTCATACCACTGGGTTGTAAGCTGAAATATGAGATGCTGTTCCTCCAATTTACCTCCATTTGGCCTCACTGTGACAATGGAGGAGGCCCAGTCACAAAGGTCAGTGTGGGAATGGGAAGAAGAGTTAAAGTGTTTGGCAACCGGGAGATCACGTAGGCCGAAGCGGACTTAGCGAATGTGTTCAACGAAACGATCACCGAGTCTGCGCTTGGTTTTGCTGATGTATAAGAGTCCATAATTCGAAGAACGGATACAATAGATGAGTGAATTGTCCTGATTGTGTGTAGGGTAGTATTAATGTGTTGGGATCATAAGTCGGTGGGCCGAAGGGCCTGCATCCATGCTGTATCTCTAAAGTTAAAAAACTAAAACTAAAAATCTTCCTGCCCTTTGTGTTATGATTCACTACTGATTTGGAATGTGCTTCCTTTTAATGATGACTAAACTAGAAGAAAAGTTGCAAGGAATGAGTGCACTTCCAGCTCGTCTTAAACCCTCCAAGGGAGCAGGGCTGTCAGAACATATTAAAGTGCTGAATATATATGATGGACAACGCAAGATTCAAGGGAAGTGCTGCTGGCAGTTTTTGTCTGCGGTACTGATATGTGAATCAGGAATGATTCACAGCATGCGGACGTCCAGGTTTTAAGAATACACTTACATGGCAGTTTGTTGTTCTGATGACAAAAGGTGATCGTGGCAAAGCCATTAATCATATCAAACCTGTCATTTATCTTCTGAGGCGGTTGAAGGATATCAACTGCACAAATCCAGGATAACAAGCTCATAATACATAATGAAGTGCTGTAGACTGCGTGCAGGGCCGGAGTTCATGAAACTCCATCGAGTCTCCATCAAAACTCAATTTCCAGCTACTCCAAAAAAATGCTACTTGTTCATCCTCTTTGGCATTGCATGTTCCTGCAATGGTGCAGTTAGTAGAGCCACTAACTTTCTGTTAGGTGACCCCGATTCAGTCCTGTATGGAGCTTGCATGTTCTCCCTGTGACCATGCAAGTTTCCTTGGACACTCCAGTATCCTCACAGGTCCCAGCGATGTACCGGGATATTAGGTTAATTGGCCTTAGAAACTTGTACCTGGTGGAGGGGGGGGAAGTAGTTTAATTTTTAGTTTAGTTTTAATTTAGAGAAACAGCACGGAAACAGGACTTCAGCCCACAGAGTCTGCGCCGACCAGCGATCCCTGCACATTGACACTATCCTACACACACTAGGGACAATTTACAATTATACCAATCTAATTAACCTACATACCTGTACGCCTTTGGAGTGTGGGAGGAAACCGAAGATCTCGGAGAAAACGCACGCGGTCAAGGGGAGAACTCCGTACAGACAGCACCCGTAGTCGGGATTGAACCCAAGTCTCCGGTGCTGTAAGCGCTGTCAGACACCAACTCTACCGCTGCGCCACCATGCCGCCCTATGAAGATGGGGATGTGGGGAGAACAAATTGCCGGGAGAAATAGTGGAGTGATGGCATTGCTCTGTCTACAGGCAAACTTCAATGTTATAAAGAAACAAGGACTCACAACCCCACACCTTCAAGTAACATGTCTACAGTTCCACACACGGGCTAGATGTTTCAATGAGATCTTTAAGCAGTCTGTTTCCTCTCCACACACACTTATTGGTCTAAAATGAACAAAATGTTTATGGATTGCAATAGGAAGGATGTTTTTAAGCTGCAAAGGGTGCAGAGAACATATATGAAGATGTTGCTATGACTTGACCATCTGTGCTTTAGGGAGAGGTTGGGCATGTTGGGACTTTGTTCCTTGTAATGCTGGAGGCTGAGGGGTGGTCTTATAGCGATATGTAAAATCATGAGATGAAGTGAATGTACAGAGCCCTGTACCCAGGGTGGGGGAAGCAAGAACCAGAGGATGTAGGTTTGTGAGGGGAGAAAATGTAATTGGAGCCTGAGAGGCAACGTTTTACACAGACGGTGGTGGTTGTACAGATTGAGCTGCTAGAGGAGGCAGTTGAGGCAGATACTATAACATCATTTAAAATTTACTTGGGCAGGTTAATGGGTAGGAAATGTTTAGGATGATATAGACCAAATGCAGGCAAATGGGACTTGTTTAGATGGGGCATCTTGGTCGGCATGAACAAGTTGGGCCGAAGGGCCTGTTTTCATATTGTTATCTCTGTGAGTTTATAATTCAACGAGCAGATCGCCCAAATATACATTTTTTAAATAAAATAATAAAAGGCTGCAGATGCTGGAAATCTGAAACAGAGACAAAAAATGCTGGAAGCACTCAGGAGGCCAGGCAGCATCTTGTGGGGAGAAAAGATAGACACAAAGAACTAGAGTAACTCAGCAGATCAGACAGCGTCTCTGGAGAAAAAGAGTAGGTGACGTTTCATGTCGAGACCCTTCTTGAGACTGAGAGTCAGCGGAAAAGGAAACGAGAGATGTAAGCGGTGATATAGAGAGATATAGAACAAATGAATGTAAGAGGTACAACAAAGTAACAATGATAAAGGAAACGAGCCACTATTAGCTGTGGGCTGGGTGTAAACGAGTTATACAGACAATAAAATTCACCAGGACGACAGAAAAACCAGCACAAGGAAGGACGGAGAGAGAAGGGATGTAAGGGTTACTTGAAGAAGTAGGCCATGTTCCAGGTGAGTTGTTTTTCTTCACAACAAAAGATCATGGACCTTACATTGCAGTGATCAACTTCAGAGCAGTCTCCAGGACTTATCTTAAGCTCTACACACCTGAGGGAAGTCCTGTTAACAATTATAATCTATACAGGCTACCATGTCATTGTGATCATAACTGCCTCTATCGCTGTTCCACGATGATATAATCCATCCCTCTGAAACACAAGCATATTCTCTAACGATGCTGCCTGATCTACTTGGTGTAGTATTTCCTGTTTATATTTTGAGTGTTCTGTATTTGCCATACTTTGCCTTTGGTATTAACTTCTATTGGTTTTATCAAGTCTTTCTCTCGATTTGTTAAGTGCCATAACTACTAAACTCTGCTGCCATTTTAAGACAGAAGAGGCGGTGGACAAATACAAAGTGCTGGAGGAACTCACAACCCAGGCAGCATCTGTGGAGCAAATGGAAACAGTCTTCAGACTGAAGAAGGGCACCGACCCAAAATGCTGTTTGTCCATTTCCCTCGGTAGCTGCTGCCTAACCCACCGAGTTTCTCTCGCACTTTGCTTGGACAAACCTGGCGTGTTCACAGTCCAGGCTCAGACTTGTAAAATGACCATGTGGATGAGGTGCCAAGAAACCAACTATGTCAGTAGAACGCAAGGATTAGCTTGTTGAAAGAAAAGTAGTTGTATCATGCAATCATCCAGTGTGGAAGGAGAACAATTGGCCCATCTCACCCATGCCAGGCCTTTGAGAGTTATCCAATTACTCCATGAGTATAGAATGTTTTCCATGCAAACCCAATTTGGATTTACTGTTGAAAGTTGCTGTTGATTTTCAACTTTTAGGGTGTGTTTCGCAGGTTACACCAGCCTGTTAAATGGAAATATTTCTCCTCATCTCCCCACCTTTCTCTTCTGTCAATTAAGTTGGTTTCCATCATTATATTAAACAATTTATGGGAAGGGGGAACATTTTACCCCATAGAAAATCTAGACTTGGACATCCTTCCTGACGTGTAATCTCTGGAACTGAACACACCAGCTATGGCCAAACTCTAGAGGCTTGCAGTAATGAGAGTTAATTTTAGCCCATCTATTCTCTGCACGTAAAAAAAAAAAAATACCTGCCTTAATTCCATTTTCCAGTCAGTAGCTTGCAGCTTTATAGGAAGTGGCATGTCAATTGAATGTTCAAATGCTTTTTCCATTCAAAGAGGCTTTCTCTCTTTCAGGCACTGAGTTTCATAAGATAACTTTCCTGAGAAATAAATTTATCTTCCTTCTTTTTATTGTCCATCTGGGAAGAACAAAGACAGTTTTGCTCTATTTGCTCATTTGTTCTATATCTCACTATATCACCGTCTCTATCTCTCGTTTCCTTTTCCCCTGACTCTCAGTCTGTAGAAAGGTCTCGACTCAAAACCACACCTATTCCTTTTCTCCAGAGATGCTGTCTGACCCGCTGAGTTACTCCTGTTCTTTGCATCTATCTTCAATTTTATCCACTCTCTTTAGGTTTTCCATGTCATACAGTACATTTTAAGCATCCTTTAGCATACTCTGTTCCCAGAAATACAAATCAAACCCGTTCAAACTTTCCTCATAGCTAAAATTTCAGATAAATATAACTTACATTCTCTCATGTACCATCTTATCCACCCTGTAACACAGAGAATATATAGTTTATATAATTTTAACCTACCACACTGCCGTCCTTACATTTTTATCTGCCTTCCCTCTGTAGCTATAATAATAATAATAATGGATGGGATTTATATAGCGCCTGTTACATATGCTACATATTCATTGTAGCAGTCCCAACCTCCTGCACTACTTTGTATCAGGCACACTCACCACACACACACACACTGTGATTAGGTATGTAAGCACTTTCAGTATTACTACGCCACACAGACAAAGGAGCTGAATAAAGGAGTACAATAAGGCAACTGAAACAACCTGAATTGTGTCGTCTATTATCAGGATATCAAACACGAAGACACAACATGGTGGCAGCGGTGGCTTTCGAGTAAAAAACCGCGCTATTGTGAATCGCTATTGGGAATTAGGAACAGCGGCTGCAGAGAAATTGATTTTTTTTGTGCACCCGCCTAACAACACAAGATGGCGGCCTCCACAGCAGCAATGAGCCTCCACCCTACGATGAACTGGGACGCCGATGATGTGGTGGAGGCGTTCAAGAAATTCAAACAAAAGAGCCAGCTGGCATTCAAAAACTTCCTGAAAGGAACTGCAGATGAAGAGAAGGTCAGTTATATTTTACTATGGCTCGGGGAGAAGGGTCTAGACATTTTTAACAGTTGGAGCTTAACAGAGCCCGACTGCAATAATCCGGGAATAGTCCTTGAAAGGTTTGCGAACCATATGGAGCCCAAATCAAACCACAGAATCCATCGGTATGAGTTCCAAGGGCTAAGACAAGACCCACAAGAAACAACCGACACTTTCCTGTCGAGACTAAGGAACGTGGCCAAGAAATGCAGATTTGGTGATGAAGATGACAGAATTGTCGACCAGCTAATATGGGGGTGCGCCCACCAAGAGGTCCAAAAGTCCCTAATAGGGAAAGACACCCTCAACCTAAAAGACGCCGTAGATGCTGCCAGAGCTTTCGAAGCCACAAGGAAACAAATGTCCTCCCTCTGCCTTCAAGTTGGCTCATCTCAGAGCAGCACCAGAGTGAATATAGACGCTCTCTCAAAACGTGACCCTGGCTCCACCTTAAAGGCTCCAAAGCAGACATTTTCTAGGCATGCAAACAAACAAGCAAGCCAAAGAAGCTGCTGGAACTGCGGTACAGAGCATGCATTTGATGATCGCAGGGAGTGCCCAGCATACGGGACTACCTGCAACTCCTGTGGGAGGCCTAACCACTGGAAGAAAATGTGTAGGTCAACAAAATCATACAGCACCAAGCCAAAGCAGCAATGGTCAAAGAACGATAGAAATACGAGAAGGAAACAAATACACGCACACGTCCAACAGGAAGAGGAGATAACCTCAGATACCTCTGAGGAAGAATTCCTTTCCGTTGGGACCATTGACGTCCACGAAATGGGAAACAACAAACCACATAGCAACAGAGATGAAGCATATACTATAATACAACTACAGAAAAAAGTGGGAAAGAAAAGAACAACGATTAATCTAAGGCTCAAAATTGATACTGGAGCCCAGAGCAATATCTTACCAGTCAATCTTTACGGAAAGATATTCCCTGAACACATGACAAAAGATGGCAGCGTCAGGAAAGGAATCCTTGGAAGTAGCGATGTAGTCCTAGCTGCATACGGAGGTTCCATAATCCCACAGCTAGGCAAAACAATCATAGCAGGAACATACAAAGGGAAAGAAGTGAAATGCCCCTTCTACATCACTAAATCGAAAGGACCTGCTATTCTCGGCCTGAACACGTGCCAAAGACTGAAGATTGTGTCAATCAACCATGAAATCAAGACAAACTCCTGCAGAATTGACAGAAACATACCCATCAAAAACCGGCCGCCCATCAGGAACAAAGAAGAATTGATTGACATGTACCCAGAGTGTTTTGACGATACCGTTGGTTGTTTTGAGGAATACGAATACCATATCACAGTAGACCCCAGTGTGAAACCAGTGATCCACCCACCCCGCCGTGTTCCCCTTGAACTGAAAGAGAGGCTAAGGGAACAACTAAACGAAATGGAAAAAAAGGGCATCATCACAGCAATAACTAAACCAACTGATTGGGTAAATTCAATTGTTGTCAAAGAAAAGCCAAACGGAAAACTAAGGATATGCCTTGATCCCAGGGATCTGAACAATGCATTGAAGCGCAACCATTATCCAACTCCAACCCTTGAAGAGATCACACCAGCACTGGCCGGTTCCAAGGTGTTCAGCAAGCTGGATGCTAGCAATGGATATTGGAACATCAAAATAGACCGAAAGTCATCAATGCTCACCACTTTCAACACGCCATTTGGCAGATTCAGATTCAACAGGCTCCCATTCGGACTGAAGGTGAGTCAAGATGTCTTCCAGCGGAAAATAGATGAAACATACAAAGGCTGTAAAGGGGCAATCGGGATAGCAGATGATATCCAAGTATACGGCAGAGATGAAAACACGCATGATTACAACCTCCATGAGGCTATGGAAAAAACTCGAAGAGCCGGCATAAAGCTCAATGCAGACAAATGCATAATCAAAGAAAGGGAGTGCAAATTCTTTGGACTGATTTACTCTGCAGAAGGAGTGAAACCGGACCCTACAAAAGTGGATGCTATCAACCACATGGAGGAACCCAAAGACAAGAAACAGCTAAGAAGTTTCCTAGGGCTCATACAATACATGGGAGTCTTCATACCTAAGCTTGCTAATCACACAGCAAATCTCCGTGAATTGATGAAAGACGACGCTGAATTTGATTGGTGTGCTTCACATAGCCACGATTTTGGGAAATTAAAACAACTCATCAGCAAAGAAACGATCCTGCAGTACTATGACAGACAGAAACCTGTAACACTCCAAGTTGATGCCTCCATGAGAGGAGTTGGAGCAGTACTGATACAAAATGGCCGACCTATTGCGTATGCATCCAAAGCACTCACTCCTACAGAATCAAGGTACGCAAACATAGAGAGAGAACTCTTAGCAGTAGTCTATGGCTGCGAGAAATTTCACACTTACCTATATGGAAGGTATTTCGACATTGAAACAGACCACCGCCCTCTAGAACAAATCGGAAAAAAAAAACCTCACCAAAGCACCAGCCAGACTACAGAGACTATTACTGAGGCTACAGCACTACGACTACAACATCAGATACAAGCCAGGAAAAGACCTGCTGCTAGCTGACGCCCTATCCAGACTATCAACACATGACAAACAAGAGATGGAAGGGCTGAGCATAAAGATCCACCACATTGTGAGTGTGACAAGCGTGAAGCTGGAACAGATCAAAGAGGAAACAGCCAGAGATGAAGAACTCCAGCTCCTCACCCAAATGGTAATACAGGGGTGGCCAGAAAAGAGACAACAAGTTCAGCCTCTCCTCCGCGAATACTGGACCATCCGTGATGATATTTCGGTAGAGAATGGAGTCCTGATGGACGGATCACGAATCATCATACCCAAGTCCATGAAAAAAGAAATCCTCGAAAAGATCCACCAGGGACACTTAGGAATGGAAAAGTGCAGACTCCGTGCTAAATCCGCTGTGTACTGGATAGGCATGTACAAGGACATAGAAAAGCTGGTATCTACATGCCACATATGCCAAAAATACAGGAATTCACAACAGAAGGAGGAAATGACACCCAGTGATATCCCAAGCTGGCCATGGCAAACCATCGGAGCAGACCTGTTCACAGAGAACCAGCAATGGTATTTGATTATGGCCTGCTACTACTCCAAATTCCCATTTGTGAGAAACGTAAAGGACTTGAAAGCTAAAACAATTGTGTCAATTGTTAGAGGGTTGTTTGCAGAGCAAGGAATACCTGAGCAGATCGTATGTGACAATGGAACCCAATTCACATCTCGGGAATTCAGAGAGCTAGCCACCGAATACGGGTTCAAAATCACAACATCTTCACCACATTACCCAAAGGGCCATGGGTTTATTGAAAGGCAAGTACAGACAGCCAAGAAAACACTAATAAAATTCCGAGAGGCAAAGGAGGATCCAAACCTGGCACTTTTATCCTTACGGGCAACTCCACTAAAGGCTGACATGAAGTCTCCTGCAGAAATGCTAAATGGCAGGAAATACAAAACCACCCTGCCAAGCAAAATCCAACCCCCTATCGACCAAGAAGAAACAAGGGCAAAATTGGCAGCTGCCCAGGAGGAGGGGCTGAAACAATACAACAAAAATGCACAGTACTTGCCTGAACTATTTCAAGGCCAAAACGTACATGCTCAGGATCCAACAACAAAGAAATGGACCCCAGCACAAATCACCAGCAGGGCTGGAACCCCAAAATCATATCATAGAGACAGAACCGGGCAGGCAGTTGAGACGAAACAGAATTCACATCCGCCCGACACCTGAAATGTCAACACCTGCAACTCCAAAGACAACACCAGCAACTCCTAGGACACCACCCACAGCAGCAGCAACACCTGCCATTGATGACAACACATTCTCACAAACTGCTACCAGTGAGTCATATAGTCAACCAGCACCAACCAATGGCCAGGAAACAACTCAACAAGTTACCAATACATCGAGTGCAACACTGCAGGCAACAACCAGATCTACTAGATCCAGGAGCAACATCTTACCCCCAGCGCGTTATCGCTAGCACTGGAAGGGACAAGTCACGCCAAGACATGACTCTTGACTGGCTACGCACTACCTGAAAGAAAACAAGCTGCCATTATATATTTTGTTGTGTAGTATAGTAGAAAGCAGAATGCCATGAATGTGGGCAGAATAATCCCACGGTATCTGCTACAGGATTGCCACCCTCGCTCTGGCAATCCTCTAGTGTCACTAATTTTTGTTCCTTTCTTTTGAGAAGGGGGGATGTTACATATGCTACATATTCATTGTAGCAGTCCCAACCTCCTGCACTACTTTGTATCAGGCACACTCACCACACACACACACACTGTGATTAGGTATGTAAGCACTTTCAGTATTACTACGCCACACAGACAAAGGAGCTGAATAAAGGAGTACAATAAGGCAACTGAAACAACCTGAATTGTGTCGTCTATTATCAGGATATCAAACACGAAGACACAACAGCGCCTTTCTAGAATACTCAAGGCGCTTTACATCGCATTATTCATACACTCCTCAGTCACACTCGGTGGTGGTAAGCTACTTCTGTAGCCACAGCTGCCCTGGGGCAGACTGACGGAAGCGTGGCTGCTAATCTGCGCCTACGGCCCCTCTGACCACCACCAATCACTCACACACATTCACACACAGGCTATAACACTGTAACACTATTCTGCACTGTTGGATTTTTCACTTGTACCCATGTATAGTATGATTTAACTGGATAGCAGGCAAACAAAGCTTTTCACTGTATCTCGGTACATATGAAATAGAAACCCAACATAACAGAGATACTCAGCAAGTAAGTCAGCCTCTCTGGAGGGAGAAACTGTGAATGGTTCTGTCTGATGACATCTCATTAGACCTTTCACTATCTGACGTTACTCTATTTTACTCTATCACATCCAACATAGGTGATGTGATGCCCACCCTGTCAAGTGCTTCCAGCATTTCCACTTTCATCTCCACATACAGATATTTTCTCCATCTCTAGAATTCTCTATTCTGATATTTGCTAATTACAGCACAGAGGTAGTTAATTCTGCCCCTTTCTCCTGTGGCCATGCAATACGACCATGGGTGAACAAGAGGGAGAGGACTGGACTTTGTTGCTTTCCCTCACAGTGGGAACCATCGTGGGGGGATATTTTATGTTAAATTCTTTAATGTTGTGTTTTATTTTCATTGGTGTGCTGTAAAGGTATTATTGCTGTATATGTTGTTTTTGTTTCATTTTATTTATATATTTGTAATTTGCTTGTTGTAACTGTAAGGTGTCCTTGAGTGTCCTGAAAGGTGCCCATAAATAAAATGCATTATCATTATTATTATTATTATTATTATTATTACTAATATATTCTCTCCCACATCTCCATGAACCTGCCTTTGGTTCATTTGCCGTGTTCCTATGTCAGCGGCTGATTTTTAGTATTCAATCAGGGTATCACCACATGTAGGCATGTGGGAGAAAGCTGCGGCACATTCTGGCATCCAGAAGAAACCCATACAGTTACAGGAACAATGCCCAAACTCCATACAGACAGCAGGTTTGAACCCTGGTTCCCTGCAGCTTAGGGCAATCGGACCAAGTGCAGCACAACAATGCTCCCTGTGTATTTATGAAACATCATTTTAATATTACTTGTCAATATTATCTTTGCCTTCTTAATATTGTTCTCAGTTTAATCTCTGGGCTCTCTGTACTCACCTAGGCACTCTTATATATTCACCTCTTAGTACGTAGAAAGGAACTGTAGATGCTGGTTTAAACCAAAGATAGACAAAAAAGCTCAGCAGGACAGGCAGCATCTCAGCGGGACAGGCAGCGTCTCTGGAGTAACTCAGCGGGACAGGCAGCATCTCTGGAGAGAAGGAATGGGTGACGTTTCGGGTCGAGACAGTCTGAAGAAAAGTCTCGACCCAAAACATCACCTATTCCTTCTCTCCAGAGATGCTGCCTGTCCCACTGAGTTACTCCAGCTTTTTGTGTCTTGACGTCATAATATCTGACCTAAGGTTCTCATCATTGCCATTTAACCCTGCAGGCTGTTGGGATCAATGGGGAGGGAGGAACCAACCTAAAGTTCAGAGGGAGCATATCTAATCATAACGGGTTTTAATTTATTTTATTTTATTTTAATTTAGTTTAAAGATACAGTGTGGAAACAGGCCCTTTGGCCAATCAAGTCTCCGCCAACCAGCGATCCCTGTACACTAGCACTGTCCTACACACTAGGGACAATTTACAATCTTTACCTAAGCCAATTAAGCTACAAACAAGTACGTCTTTGGAGAGTGGGGGGGAACCCAGAGTTCCCAGGGCAAACCCACGGCGTCACGGGGATAATGTAGAAACTCCATAAAGACAGCACCCATGGTCAGAATCGAACTCTGGTCCCTGACTCTGAAAGGCAGCATCTGTACCGCTGCGCCACCGTTGCACCGTGTCTTTCTCCATTTTGAATCTCCCATGGCAGTGATATTGACTAACCTTCAGGGTTTCACCACTTATGCTAGAAACCTTAAAGCTTAAAATTGGCCTTTTCTCAAAAGCTTCACAATTGTATAGACCCTTTTCTGAGAGGCAGTCCAGGAAATGAAAAACAAAACAAGACTTCAGTTTTAACAAATTGATAATTGGACTCTTTCAAAAACCAATCTACATGAAACTATTTTCCTTTTGCTCCTCCTACTGGGGAGGGGGAATGACTTATAAAGGTCTCAATAATATATGGAGGCACAAGAGACTGCATATACTACAATCTTGAAGGAACTCAGCGGGCCAGGCAACATCTAGGGAAGGAATGAACAGACAATGTTTCAGGTCGGTACCTTTCTTCAGACATAATAATAGATGCTGGTGCAGAGAAATGGACAAACAATGAGTCAGTGAAAAACCTTCCTTGACTTTTATCCATCAACTGTATTTTAAAATGAACAACGTAACCATCAATGAAGTTACTCCATTGAAACTCATAATTATCCTTCGCTTTACTTACCACTTTAAAACGTAATTCCTGTAATTTTGCTTTTAAATATGACCTGGAAGATTTCTTCCAAGTTATTTAACAACGTTAGCTGTTGAGAGAAAAAAATTGCCACTTATTTTGAAAAGAACACGGACATAACTTTTACTGGCCCATTGAGTGTTCAGAAAATATGGTCAGAATTATTTGTACATGAGCCCATTATTGTCCATAATTTTTCTTTAATATCTCCAAAGACCTCCTTCCTGTATTTTTCACATTCAGGCCTGGGGGGAAATATTGTGCAGCCCAGAAAATGATAATTGTAATGTCTTTGTGAATGCATTGGCATGATTTAGTTTATTATTATTGCCATGTGAACAGTGAAAAACTTTATTTAGCATGGAAGAATATCAGCTGTGAGAAGACAAATTAAACAGAGTGTAGAATCTCGTGTAACAGCTGCAGAGAAAGTGCAGGTAAAAAATGCAGCAACAAGGTGGATTGGAAGATCAGGAATTCATCCCAAACATATGAGAGGTGCATTCAAGAATCTGCAGGATAACGGTGGGGAAGAAGCTGTTCTTCATTTTGGTGGTTTGTGGTCTCAATCTTCTGTATCTTCTGCCCACAGGAGATGGGAGAGGAGAGAATGACCAGGTGTATATTGCCCGCTCTCCTGATGCATGGATTCTTACAGCACTGAATCAGGCTTTTCAGACCACTGAGGCAGCACCGATCTCCAGGCACACATTTACACTAATCCCACTTATTCTCCTCACATACCTATCAACTTCTCCCCAGATTCCACCACTCCTACACAGTGGGAGAAATGTAGAGTGGCCAATGAACCTTGCAAACTAAGTGCCTTTGGGATGGAAGGGGAAACCAGAGGGTAGAGGGATATCAAAAGTAGTCATAAGATGAACGTGCAAACTCCACACAAACAGCACTCGGGGGTTTAGGACTGAAGTTGGATTGCTGGGCTGTGAGGCAGCAGGTTTACTCGCTGCACTGCTGTGTTGTTTAGAGTTAAGAGTGTTTTATTATTTGTTACTGAAACGGAACAATTAAATTCTTACTTGCAGCAGCAGGAGAGTTCCAGGTGAGAAGCCAGTGGGAGAGTTCCCGGTGAGCAGCACGATGGCGTGTGTTCCCGATAATCAGCGCTTTGGGAGAGTTCTCGGTGAACAGCCCGGTGGGGTGTAAACCGGTGATCAGCATGGTGGGGAGCGTTCCCAGTGAGTGGGGCCAAGTTGTAGGCCCAGCTCGCCCACCGTGGGCGCCGTTGGGACCCGCGCCGCGAGAGCGAGGAGGGACCCGCGACCAAGCACAAGAGAGCGAGGTGGGCCATCAGAGACCGAGGAGAGCCGGCGACAGCTTTAATGGGTGTTCAGATTCTTTAAGGCATTTGGCAGTTTCATGAAACAAAACAATCTGCATTGATTGGGCCACGTGAGTGCCGGAGGTCAGACGTGCCTGCGGTGGGTGCCGGAGGTATGCTGAGGATGTGCTGCCGAGAGAACATCTGGCGTAGGGGGGGGGAATGGACAAAGAGGAACCACTGGTGCTACATTGAATACTTTGTAATTTTGGCAGCACCCTGCATGTGACAACTCTTTGCATACTTTGTGGATGGAATGCAAAATAAAGAAGTTCACTATGACATGTTTCATGTGACAATAAAGTATCATTTATTCATTCACAACAGATATGTAAACATAGTTCTTTGTAAGCACCATAATAAACAACAAAAAATAAATCCAGGATATGAAATCCAAGCAAAATAGTGCAAAGACATGAGACAATGCCACCTAACTCGATGGAGTTCTGAGCTTATTTTGGAGGTTGTCATGTTAATAACCTGATGGTGCTTCAGAAGAACCTGGACATTACAGCTTTCAGACTTCTATACCTTCTTTTCGATGGCAGGAGTGAAATGAGAGCATGGCCAGGGTGGTGTGGGTCTCTGATAATGCTGGCTGCCTTTTTGAGGCAACGACACCTGTAGATCCCTTCAACAGTGGGGAGGTCAGTAACCATGATGGACTGGGCAGTGTTCACCAACCTTTGCAATCTTCTTTATTCCTGAATGTTCAAGTTGCTGAACCAGGCCATGATGCAATCGTTCAATATGCGCTCTGCTGTACAACTATAAAAGTTCAAGAGGGTATTCATCGATAAACAAATCTCTTCAATCTTCTAAGGAAGTAGAGGCTTTGATGGGCTTTCATATGATGGCGTCAGTATGTTGGGTAGTATACATGCATACAATAGAGGGATAGTTGAAAAGACAGTTGAACTAGGTATATGCAAAATCTTTAAGCTGTTTCAGAAACTGAATATTTGAGACCCGCTGGGATCAGATTACATTGCTGCAAGGTTGATGCAGCAGATGAAGGTCCAAGTGACTGTAGATGCTGGAATCAGTTGCGAAGAAAGAGAGCAGCTGGAGGAACACAGCGGGCCAGGCAGCAGATGTGGAGGGACATGAGCGACTAATATTGCAGGACAAGAAAATAAGTCTTGACCTGTTATATTCTGGACGGCAGAATGAATAACAACTTACACGCAGGTTACCTGGACCACGAGAGAGAGATGTATTACCCAACATTCCCTGCTTATATACAACACCAACTCATTATCATATACATGAATATGCATGAACACATTACACTGCTCTCATTTTTGAAAGTATGAAATCTAAGTACACAGTTACAATTTTGTTGTTGAGATACTTGATTTAAACCAGTATTCATGAAATCTTAAATGATAAACATAATATATTTATTTTACATATCTACATATTTTCATTTTACTTATACAGTGAGTTACTTAACTTAAAAACCTAATCTGACTACTGGTTTATGGATCCTGCCTGATCGTCTAACAGTAACAGGTGCAACAGGTTTAGGTGTTGACTCAACTTTAGGCTTGTTTGGCTCTGTTTCACTACCCTGACTTTGACCAGAGGAATCTGTTTCTTTGTCTGTACTAACTGAACTTTGTGTTTCAATCACAGTGGTCTCTTCCAATTCACTTTCAGATAAAAACCTCAGGGATTAGGATTTCATGCTCGGTTTTTGGTTCATCTTTGACTGGAATCATTTGATCAACATGAACACTTTTGATCCTATCTCCAACTTCAACTAAGTATATTTTTGTTCCACACACTCCCACTATTTTCCCAACACCCCATATGTCTCGACTGAACTTGTTGCGAGGACTGAGAACACAAACTTGCTCATCTGGCTTGAAGTACCTCTCCTTTTTGTGGGAGTCAAAATGGCATTTTTGACAACTGTTTTTGACAACTGTTTTTGTTCAACTCTCAAGGCCAAATTGGGTTGAACTAGACTTAGGCATATTCTTAGCCTTCTCTTCATCAACAGTTCTGCAGGTGATTAACCTGTTGTTGTGTGTTGTGTGGTTCTGTACTTCAGCAAGAAACTAGCCAAACGATGTTTCATGCTGAGCTTTGAACCACCCTGCAAAACCTGTTTCTTGAGAGCATCTTTGACAAATCTAACAGACCTTTCCGCCGCCCCGTTGGAGGTTGGTTGGCATGGAGGAACAAGTGTGCGTTTTACACCATTCCGCTGCATGAACTCTTTGAACCGTTCTGAACAAAACTGAGGCCCGTTATCAGAAACAAGTTCTTCCGGTAAACCATGGCATGCAAAAATGGATCTCAACTCATCTATGGTACACTCAGTAGTAGTGCTTGACCCCATATGCTTAACCTCAATCCATTTGGAATGACTATCTACTAGTACCAGAAAGTGATCATTACCCTTTTCACAAAAATCTACATGAACTCTCTGAAAAGGTCTAATTGGCCACGACCAGGGTTGCAGTGGTGTTTTTGGTGGTTTACTCCGGCAATTTTGGCAGACGTTACATTTGCTCACCAGTGACTCGATATCACTGTCAATACCAGGCTAATACACAAAACATCTGGCAATTGACTCATGCTTACTATGCCAGGATGTTCGGCATGAAGTTCATTCATAATTTCTCAAAGACTCTGGTACAACCACTCTGTAACCCCACTTAATGCATCCCTGCTCACATGATAATTCATGGCGTCGATTATGGAAAGGCTTCAGCTCTGAGTTCAGAACTGAGTTCAATCCACTATCGATTTCAGTCCAACCATTCGATGTCTGTTCATAAACCCACTTCAGCACAGTGTCTTTCTCTGTCACTGGAAAGTCTTCATCTACAACGCAACGTGTAGATTGAGTTCTGACTTCCCACGTCAGAGTTCTCATGGGGCAACCGGGACAACGCACCTGCAACTGTGTTGCACTTGGAGCTTCTGTACTCAACCTTGTAGTCAAACTGGGACAGCAAAATTGCCCAGCGCTGCATCCTTGATGACGCCATGGATGGTATAGCTGACTTGGAACCCAGTATCACTAATAGTGGCTTGTGATCAGTCACAAGGGTAAATGGTCTGCCGAGAAGAAACGGATGGAATTTCTTGATTCCGAACACGATGCTGAGTGCTTCCTTTTCTACCTGTGCATAATTGCGTTCACTCGGTGATAGAGTGCGGGATGCCAAAGCAACAGGCTTTTCCTGTCCATTCATTACGTGGGAGATCACTGCACCTACACAATAACTTGAAGCATCACAGGCAAGTTTCATCTCGTGTGTCGTATCGTAGTAAACAAGGAGTTTGTCACTTGTCAAGTTTTCCTTGCAGATGTCATATGCACGTTGCTGTTCCTTTCCCCACGTCCATTTCACATCTTTTTGTAGCAGATGATGTAGTGGCTTTAGCACAGTTGCTAAATCTGGGGGGAATCGTGCATAGAACTGCACCATCCCAATGAATGATTGTAGCTCTGACACATTGTTGAGTTTTGGAGCTATTCACTATTACTTCCACTTTCGCCTTCACATGGCGAAGTCTGTTGGCATCTACTTTGAGTCCAAGGTAGACCACCTCTGACTGAGCAACTGCATATTTACTTTGTCGCAGTTTGACATTGTGGCAGTTCAGTCGTGTGAGAACTTGCTCGAGGATTTCCAGATGTTCTACCATGCCCTCTGTGAATATCAGTAGGTCATCCTGGTTGCACACGCAGTGTGGAATGCCTTGTAACATTTCATCCATGACAGACTGGATTTCACACCATAGGGCAGCTTTGTATATGAATACAAGCCTTTATGTGTGTTGATAGTCAAGTACTGCTGACTTTCCATGTCGACATGCGCCTGGCCAGCCCACGCCCCTCTGCCATGCCGGCTGCGCAGAGCACGTGCCGCCCGCAGCCTTCCCGTCGCCGCAACTCGAGGGCGAACCGCCGCCCTCACTCACTCACCCTCGGTACATAATCACTCCGTCCATGATTTTCCACCCCCCCCACACACACTCTCTCCCCCCCCCCCCCACACACACTCTCTCTCCACCCCCCCCTCCCCACTCTCTCCCCTCCCCTCGAACCCTCACCCCCTGATACTTTAACCCACCGGGCCTGAGCCCACTGGTACCTCACCCCGATGCCCGGGCCCAAGCTCTTACCCCAGGGTGCGCAACCCCCTCATATCCAGGTGCGCCTTCACCCCTGGGTACCTCATCCCTACCCCCAGGGGCCCAATCTTCCAGCTGTGGGTACCTCATCCTCACCCCCACGAGTCCTTATCCCGTTCCCTCAGGTCCAGGTACCACACACCGACCACCGAATAACTACCCCCTGGATCCGCTCCTTCACCCACACCCCTGTTCTATAAACAGGGATGGGCCCAGGGAATAACACCTTCAAGGAACCCCCTCACCCCCCACCCTCCCCTGGGTCGTGCAGCCCCAACAAAGCCATGTCCCCAAGGTCCTGCACCCCCAGTATACTCCTGTCCACAGAGTCCAACATCCCTATCCCATGAACCCCTTCTCCCATATCAGGATCTTGTACCCCATCCAGAGTCCACCTCCAGTTTAAATTCCATTTGGAATATTTTGGAGGACCAAGAAACCAAGAACCAAGAACCGTTGAGTTGGGCGTAAGCGTGAGACAAATCCAGTTTAGTGAAGACTCTTGCTCTGCTACGTTCCGCGTACAGATCTTGCGAGGTTGGTAATGGATATTGTTCGTCATCAATGGCTTGGTTGATTGTGACTTTGTAGTCACCACATAGTCGAACAGTTTTGTCGGCCTTGGGTACGGCCACAATTGGCGTTGCCCAGTTACTCTGGTCTCTCTTCACGAGTACTCCATTCCGCTCTAAACTGTCGAGTTTTCTCCACTTGTTGCTTTAGTGCATATGGTACAGGTCTTGATCAACAAAACACAGGCCTCACATCTTGTTTAAGTCGAATGTGTGCAGAGTACCCTGTTATTCCCGTGTAACTGTCAGCAAAAATGTTTGCATGTTTGCTTATGACGTTTTCAAGACGTGATTTGGACAAATCGACGCTGAAAATGTTCTAATTCTATTCTACTCAGTCCAATTCCAGTCTAATTCTATTCTACTCAGCCAATCCTTTCCAAGGAAGGTTGGTTTATTTCTGTAGCTGGCCACTATGATGGGCAGTGTTACTGACTGACCATTATGCTGAACTTTACAGTTCATTTGTGCACGTCTCCAAAACTTCACCCGAGTAGGTTCTCAGCTTGACCTTACTCTCAAACAATGGTATCTGTGGGAACTTTGTTTCGTACAGGCCTCTGCTCATGACCGAACAATCTGCTGCCGTGTCAATACACATATCAATTAACTGTTCATTAATCAATAGTTTAGTTCGAAAGTCCTTGCCTTGGATGGTTGTCGGCTTATCGATGTTGGTTGCATAAATGGTGTACAACCCAAGTTCATTTCCATCTGAGTTCATCTCCAAGTTGTGAACTCCTCTCTGGTGTTGTCGCTTGATTCCCACAGATTGTTGGTTTCTGTTTTAAGCTTGGCCCGACATGCTGAAGCGATATGGCCTTTCTTCTGGCAGTTAGAGCACTTGGCCATTTTGAACGGACAAAATTGGGATAAGTGATTACCGTTGCAACGATAACAACTGGCTGAACTCGGCTCCCCGCCATACTTTGGTTTTGGTTTAGCTCCTCTTGGTTTGGCCATAGGCACTGCCTTGTGACTGTAAGCGGCCACTGCAGTCTGTGGTGGACGAAACCCGCGAGCATTCTTTGATGCCATCTCTATTGTGGTAGCAATGTTGCATGCTTTCTCGAATGTATGATCTGGAGTGTTCATGAGTTTGGACTGAATTCGTTCATCCACTAGACCACAAACAAATCTGTCGTGTGGTGCGCGTCTGAGAAAGGTTCCAAAGTTACAGTGCAAAGTTAACTTTTTCTAGGCAACAATGTACTCATTGATTGGCTTATTCTACTTCTGGTTTCAAGTGCCAAATTATAGCTTTTTGCCAGAGGCTTTGGATTGAAATGCTCCTCCAACTTCTTTATAATGTTATTGAATGGCACGTCTTTTGCCTTTATGGGCGCAAGGAGATTCACGAGTGTGCCGTACACTTCAGGACTGATCTCCGTGAATAGAATCGCTTTCATGCGTTCGCAAACGGCCATATTTGTTTCAGTCACTATCTCTCCTTCTTCACTAATCTCCATTATGTTGTTTGCCATGAAAAACATGTTTGCTCTCTCCATATAGGAGCTGAAAGGCTGTCTATTCTTGTCAAAAGTGCCAAGGTTTTCGATGTAGCCCGTGGACGCTGCCATCGTGTCGTTCTCTTTTTTTTTTAAAAGACTATTCAAAAACCCCGATTTCCTGTCTGTTCTGGTGTAGCAATTCTCCTAAAATTTAGCTTAACAAAGGCTATTCAGCTTGAGGAACTCGACAAAAAAAAATGTTATACAATCCCAAGGACGGCATCTTGCCACGTAGACACAACATAGAGTTAGCCTGACAAACTCTCGCCGATTTGTACTGCTGCTGTTTTAAACTACAGTCCCCTACATAGAAGGATCTGCGGCCTATCGTGTCCAGTTCGCAAACAATTGCGACACAACTCCGTATTTACTGTTTAAAATGTTAAACAATACTGCATGTTGCAAAACAGTCTTGCACTGTATTTAAAGGATGAGTTCACAAACTCTATCCCATCTTTGTCGCCAATTTTTTAATATTCCGGACGGCAGAATGAATAACAACTTACACGCAGGTTGCCTGGATCACGAGAGAGAGATTTATTACCCAACATTCCCTGCTTATATTAAACACCAACTCATTGTCATATACATGAATATGCATGAATACATTACATGACCCGAATTGCCAACTGCCCATTTCCCTCCACATATGCTGCCTGACACGTTGGGTTCTTCCAGCAGTTCTCCTTTTCGTGCAACAGCAGATAATTGTCTTCCCCCAAAGGATCACGATACGAACAGAGACATGGATTCAGAGAATAATACGGCCCATGCTTAGAGATGTACTGCAAAACTGACTCCTATTTCGCTTGGCCAGCTTACAGCCCAGTGGTATGAATATTGGTTTCTCTCACCACAGGTAGCCCCGCCATTCCCTCTCTCTATCTCTTCCCCACCCAAGTCGCCCTAGCTTCTAGTTTTCACAGCTAACAATGGCATGTTTCCTTCATCATCGTTACGTTTTTGCATATATTTTATTAACTGGTCTTTATCTCTCCACATCACTGTCTATATCTCTTGTTTCCCTTATCCCTAACCAAGTCTGAAGAAGGGTCTCGACCCAATACGTCACCCATTCCTTCTCTTCAGAGATGCTGCCTAACCCGTTGAGTTACTCCAGCTTTTTGTGTCTATCATCAGAATATAAAAACACACAGGACTGGTAACTAATGATCAAATCTTCAAACATTAGTTAGTTAACTAGCTGAGATCCTGGCTCGTCAGATCCATGTTCAACAATGCCACGACACTCAGTTAGCTCATCTCTCACTGAGTGGTGAGCAACTGGACAAAATATGGACCGAAAATTGAAACAGTAATGAGAAAATAATAACATCAAATCATTGTTTATGATGTGTATTATGAGTAGGATTGAAGAATTCTATAACCCTAGTTTAGTCCAAGGTACCATTTGGGAATTAGAATGGAATTCTTCGCACTGTCAAAAGGAATGAGGTAAATGATGATGCTTGCATACCTGTTAACCACATTAGCTAGAAGAGAATCTGCTTCATATGGCATGGATATCTGTGTCCCTCTAGGAATTCACTTCATATATCTAAGTGTGTGGGTCTAAGCTGGCAACAGATAAGGGTTACAGATCTTTCTCGGTGTGCACAGGGGTATTGCTCAATGTAAATATGTCCTCTCCAGGAATAATTCATTTCCCACTGGCATCAATTCTGCTTCTTTGTTCCCAGGGGGGATTTCACACCCTAACAACCCTTGGAATGTGTAAGCAAGTCGTCTCACTCTGGTCTTCAGTTCTTGGTGATAATATTAATTGCATTTTCTGTAGCTGCTGCTTTATCAGTCAATGGAAATAGTTTTTTTTGTTTCAGGAAACTGCCAAATGCCTTCAAGAATCTGAACAGCCGTTAAATCTCCTCTTTGCTTTTCATTTTTATGCCGTTCCAAAGCCTACTCTTTTGTCAAAGATTAGAACATTTTCTATTTTCACTCAACGGACCACAGATTCATAGCTTATTATTGCTGTAAGATCTCATGCTCCGTACCCTGCCCCCTCCTCTTCATCATCTACATCCTCCCCCTTGGTCAGATACTCCGCCACTTCAACCTGGACTTCCACTGTTACGCCGATGACACCCAGATCTACCTCAGCACCAAATCCCCCCACAACCCCCCCCTCTCCCATATCAACTCCTGTTTGTCAGCTATAAAAACCTGGATGCAACATAACTTCCTCAAACTCAACAGCGATAAGACAAAATTCTTCCTCATAGGCTCCAAAGCCACACTCAGCAAAATCAGTAACCCCACTCTCACCATCGACGGCACCACTGTCTCCCCATCTCCCAAGGTCCGCAACCTTGGCGTGATATTTGATTCCACCCTCTCCCTTGAGCCTCACATCCGCCATGTCATTAAAACCTCCTTCTTTCATCTCCGCAACATCGCCAAACTCAGACCCTCTCTCACACCTCCCGCTGCTGAAAGACTCATCCATGCCTTCATCTCCTCCCGACTGGACTATTGCAACTCACTTCTCCTTGGCATCAGCTCCACCTACATCAACCGACTGCAACTGGTCCAGAACGCAGTCGCCCGGCTCATCACCCACACCAAATCCTGGCATCACATCACTCCAGTCCTCAAACAACTTCACTGGCTTCCCATCTCCCACCGGATCACCTACAAAATCCTGATCCTCACCTACAAAGCCCTCCACCATCTGGCCCCCCCATATCTCACTGACCTCCTCTCCCCCTACCAACCCTCACGGTCCCTCAGATCCACATCAGCCGGTCTCCTCTCCATCCACAAGTCCAACCTCCGCAGTTTTGGGGACAGAGCCTTCTCCAGGGCAGCTCCCAGGCTCTGGAACTCCCTCCCCCAACTGATCCGCAATTCCGTGTCCCTCACCATCTTCCAGTCCCGCCTCAAGACCCATCTCTTCACCTCTGCCTATCCTTAGCCCCACGTCCCCCTCCCTTTTCATCTGTGCATTAATTGCCTCATATTGTGTTTTGAATTGTATTCTGTCTTTACTTTGTGTACTAGTCATGTCTCTACTATTTATTTCATTCCCCTTACATGTTTTTCCTCTACCTGCTAAATTTTTGTAAGGTGTCCTTGAGACTCTTGAAAGGCGCCAATAAATAAAATGTATTATTATTATTATTATGACGGCCCTCTCTCAGCCCGTGTGCGGCTGAATTTCTCAACCATGCCTTTATTGTCTCTATTTGCTTTATTCCAGCGACCTCCTGCTATGATCATCACCGCACCCTCCATTTCCATCAGATCGAGCCATGATTAGAGAGAACCTGCTCTCTGAGACAGAAGGAGAAAGAACTAGGGGACAAAGAATGCGGATAATTGTTCAAAAAATAAGGGTAAGGGTGGCATGGTGGCGCGGAGACCCAGGTTTGATCCTGACTACAGGACTACGGGTGCTGTCTGTATGAAGTTTGTACGTTCTCCCCATGACCTGCGTGGGTTTTCTCTGAGATCTTCGGTTTCCTCCCACAATCCAAAGACATACAGGTTTGCAGGTTAATTGACTTGTTATAGATGTAAATTGTCTCTAGTGTGTGTGGGATATTCTTAATATGCTGGGATCGCTGGTCAGTGCAAACTCGGTGGGCCAAAGGACCTAAACCTAAAGTTACTAAACTAAGTAACGTAAGGAAAAGTTTTAAGCAACAAGTGGGAAGGTTTAAAATGTACCGCTGGAATACTACTGGAGGTAAATTCATTTATAATATTCATGAGAGAGTTGGATCATTTTCAGGAAATAAATAATTTGCAGGGATATGGTCATTCTTACTCGCTGAATTGTTCCTAGAAACAGCTACCACAGTCCCGAGAAGCTAATTGGCCTCTATTCTGTGAAGTTTCTGTTATAATTGCCATGGGACTTACTGGCCATGAGACAATGAACAAGCATGAATGAAACCTTAGGTACACAAAATTGCTGGAGGAACTCAGCGGGTGCAGCAGCATCTATGGAGCGAAGGAAATAGGCGACGTTTCGGGCCAAAACCCTTCTTCAGACTGATGGGGGGTGGGGGGAAGAAGGAAGGAAAAGGGGAGGAGGAGGAGCCCGAGGGCGGGCGGATGGGAGGGTGGGAGGAGACAGCTAGAGGGTTAAGGAAGGGGAGGAGACAGCAAGGACTCGCAAAATTGGGAGAATTCAATGTTAATGCCATCCGGACGCAAGGTCCCCAGACGGAATATGAGGTGCTGTTCCTCCAATTTCCGTTGTTGCTCACTCTGGCAATGGAGGAGACCCAGGACAGAGAGGTCGGATTGGGAATGGGAGGGGGAGTTGAAGTGCTGAGCCACCGGGAGTTCAGGTAGGTTATTGCGGACTGAGCGGAGGTGTTCGGCGAAACGATCGCCCAACCTCCGCTTAGTCTCCCCGATGTAAATCAGCTGACATCTAGAGCAGCGGATGCAGTAGATGAGGTTGGAGGAGATACAGGTGAACCTTTGTCGCACCTGGAACGACTGCTTGGGTCCTTGAATGGAGTCGAGGGGGGAGGTGAAGGGACAGGTGTTGCATTTCTTGCGGTTGCAACGGAAAGTGCCCGGGGAGGGGGTGGTGCGGGAGGGAAGGGAAGGGAAGGGAAGAATTGAGGAGGGAGTTGCGGAGGGAGCGGTCTTTGCGGAAGGCAGACATGAAACCTTGTTGGACACGGACTACTCTGATGCAGAATTTCAGAAAGAGGTGTTGTATTGTCACCTACTTGCTGACCTTAACATGTAGCACATGGAGCAGTGGATGTGGAGATGATGTTTCCACTAATGGGAGAGTCTAGGACTGGAGGTCATAGCCTCAGAATAAAAGGATGTTCCTTTACAAAGGAGACAAGGAGGAATTTCTTTAGTCAGATGGTGGTGAATCGGTGGAATTTTTTGCCACAGAAGGCTGTGGAGGCCGTCAATGGATATTTTTTAAACAGAGAGAGATAGATTTTACTTCAGAGTCAAGTGAGTGACTATGTGACGAAGGCCATCAAGGCGCATGTGCGTCATTACGTCCGACGTGTGCGCAACGATTGACCGGCGGGCGCGCTGCTCCTGCCAGTGGTACATTCACAATAATACAATACAATACAATACAATTTATTTGTCATTTGGACCCCTTGAGGTCCAAACGAAATGTCGTTTCTGCAGTCATACATTACAAACAAAAAGACCCGAGACACAACACAGTTTACACAAACATCCATCACATCGCTGTGATGGAAGGCAAAAAAACTTATCTCTCCATTGCACTCTCCCCCCTGATGTCAGAGTCAGAGTCAAAGCCCCCGGCTGGCGATGGCGATGGCGATTGCCCCGCGGCCATTAAAGCCATGCCGGGTGATGCAAGGTCGCACACCGGGTCTAGTTGTTAGAGCCCCCGGCGTGCGCTCGCAAAGTCCCGCGGCCATTCCAAGCCGCGCGGGGCGGTGCTGTAAGGCCCCGCTCAGGTGCTCTTCAACCCCGCAACTCGGGCAGGAGAAGTCGCCGTTGCGGAAGCCCCGAAAAGCGGTCTCCCAGCAGGGACCCGTGGGCTCCCGGTGCCGCCGTCCGCCAGACCCGCAGTTGCAGCCTCCGAAACTCCGGGGGTCGGGTCGCAGCAGCGCTCCACCACCGCTCCACCACCGCTCCTCCCGCTCCGGTCTCGGCCAGCCCCGTGACGGTGAGTAGTCAGCAGCTCCGCAGCTGGAACCCCAGGTCGTTCCTGTTGGAGACCGCTCCACGTTGCAGCCCCAACGACAACGGAGACCCGACAAAGAAAAAGTTGGGTCTCCCGTGCAGGGGAAAGATTTTAAAGTTACCCCCTCCCCCCCACCCCCCCCACACACACACACCCCAACAAAAAAAATAACAAAAACTACATAAAAACGAGACAAAAAATAATAAAAACACAGACGGACTGCAGAGGCCGCTGCTGACGAGAGTCGCGCCGCCCACCGATTTAAACCTGCAAGGTAAGTTTAAAACTTATCTCTAGGTTTGTTTTTTTGTATTGCAGGAAGCTCTTTACAGAGTTTGCCTGCTGGATTCGGGGTGGTGGGACGGGCCGTGGGGAAACCGGTTATAGACCGTGAGGAATCCCGGTCTCGTCCGCGGAAGAGCGGGTAGCGGGCGGCCGTCAGGTTCGCTTCCCAAGTCGCTGACCGGGAGGTCAGCGACACCCAGGAGGGGAGTTTGAGTGGTGGTTCCCCAAGAAAGGCGGTAGACCAAGAGAAAGTTGGTCTCGCTACCCCAGTCGCAACAATGGGGTCAGCAGCTCCCAGACAACTATGGTTCCCCAGGAAATGGGTAAAACCAGCAGTAAGCCGGTCTCCCTACCCGAGTCGCTGACAGTGCGGTCAGTGGCTCCCAGACCGCAATGGTGCCCCAGAGATGGGGTCAAACCACGAGGAAGCCGGTCAGGCCTTGGGACTCGGGCGAGTCAGGCCAGGAGGGTTCCCCTCCTTCAATGGGTAGCGTCTGCGCACGCCTTAACCCACATGGAGCACCTGATGGAGAGGTGCTCCACAATGATATACTCCAAAGGAGGGAGTTATCAGCCCGGGTATTATGGATAATCCGCAGGCAGCGGCACCTGTTTCAGGGCTGCACAATGTCTCCCTCTCTGAGGAGGGGAGCATTCAGGGTCAGTTTTAGTCTGACTAAGAGCAAAAGTCCTGATATAGGTCCGTAGGAGGGGCCATGTCAGCGCAGGTATCCTCAGGGGCCTGCGGCAGCACCTGTTTTCAGGGCTGCCTACGAATCTCCCTCTCTGTGGAGGGGAGTGCGAGGGAATACTCGCAACTGAAGGGGTTACTGCCGGAAGAATTAGTTCCAGCCGTTGGCAGGAAACCCGGAAGGGGCCAGAGTTCCCCTCACGCTACAAGTGCCGGCAGTGAATGGCGCTATCAGGGGTGAAATGGAGGAAATGAAACCAGCCGCCGAATCTCTTCAGGTAAGACTTATCCAACAGGTATACCTGGATGAGGAACGTAAAGCTGGCGGACTGATCAAGGTACCAACGTTCATCGTATCGGCGACGACACACCCCACGCCTCATCGGCAGTAAGCAATTCACTGAAACTGGTGGCAGCTTGAAAGCTGGACAGAGGTCTTTCAGGCCAAGGTCCAAACCGGTCTCAGGATATATGGAATCCACATACACTACCGGGGCCATTGAGCTTATCATAGACCATCGGTAACCATGGAGGTAGGTGGGTCTGGGTTTTCCGAAACATGGGGTAAGTGACCATTTACAAGTTGGTAATATTTACAATTGCTTTTGTACAAAAGAAAATGATAATATGAGATTGGGTTATTATTGCACAGTATACAAAGGTACCAGGCTTGGCTTGGAATTGGGGCCAGAGTTGTCTTTCGAGGCAGGCTCAGTATTACGGTCAGGATTGCCTTCCGAGCCAAGCTCGGGAATTGGCCAGAGTTGTCTTTCGAGGCAGGCTCAGAATTATGGCCGGAGTAGCCTTTCAAGGCAGGCCCAGTATTATGGCCAGAGTTGTCATTCTAGGCAGGCACGGAATTATGGCAGGCATGGCCTGTTGATTGTGAAAGATGGAGGATGTCGGTTCATAATTGATTTAACTTGCATGTGCAACTTAGATTTTTCAGCATATGAAACGTCATTACAGTCTAACAAACTGATTTCCTTAAGATCTTTATGACATGCATCGATTTCAAAGATGCATACTATTCAGATCCCATTCACAGGGATCCCAGGAGACATTTGGTATTTATCTGGATGGGGCAATGATAACAGTTAATGCGTTGCAAATGGGCTACTTCAGCTCCCAGGTCATCCACCAAATTACTAAACCGGTGCTGGGACTGCTCAGAGCTCAAAATCACTTGTTATGGCTTATCTGGATGGTATTCTAAATGCTGTGTTCAACTGTTTCAGCCACAACTAGATTTGAGAAATTGAGGTTTCCTCATCCATCCAGGTAAATTTAAGTTGATACCAACTACATTTATTGATTATTCGGTTTTACCTTTAACTATTAATGTATCTGTGACTAGCCCTGGGGCAAGAGATTGGAATCAATAGAAACCTGTAACAACCTTGTTATCAAGTAGTCTTCTATTTATCAAGTGTAATTGGCAATTTAGCAGCTGTGTTTCAGCTGTGTAATTGGGCCTTACAACGTGCAATGTAGTAACCTCTCAAGTGCCATATAGGTCATTGTTAACAGACCTATGCCTTTACCAGCTGAAACCACCAAAGTCACAATGGTGGACAAACAATATTCAGCATTGCTCCAGCAGTTTTGGTCAATAAATCTTCAGTTATATTACAGATTAATGCTAGTGCTCAAGATGGGAAATTACGAATGCCATCTCTAGTTACGGAGGCGGATGGGATTGCATGAATTACCCATTCTTCAGTTATTGGTATCAACTACTTATAGACACTAGGTGCATACTATGGGTTAAAGGGTATTTGCCAACTCTATTTTAGATTCTATTTTATAGTTTCCCCTCGGATGAGAGGGGTTACTCTTATTATTATTATTATTTGTTCATTTATCAGCATCAGCATGTTTTAAATCTATGTCATGTCTGTATGTATTATGAATGTTTCCCTTATCTGTGGTCAACTGATGCAGTTGTGCTTGTGTGGACTCGTTTTTCCACCGCATGAAATCACAGAGCTTCAAAATCTTCACGTAGACACTCACGTGACTCCGACGTAAAATAGTAAGATTAAACGAGAACTTACCAGTTTGAAGTTTGATCTTTATTTTATGAGGAGTTACGATGAGCGATTACGTGCCCACCACTCCCAACCCTCGTAACATAAAGATCTTCTGGAAGTTCTAGTCATCTTTAATCTTACTATGTTAGTTCAACAACTGTTATCTGTGATTTCACACCGCTGCTTTGAAGATTGACGCGCATGCGCCTTGACGGCCTTCTTCACGTAATCGCTCATTGTAACTCCTCATAAAATAAAGATCAAACTTCAAACTGGTAAGTTCTCGTTTAATCTTACTATTCTTGGTTAGAATGGATGTCAGAGGTTATGGGGAGAAGGCACAAGAATGGGGTTAGGAGGAAGAGATAGATCAGCCATGATTGAATGTTGAGTAGACTTGATGGGCCGAATGGCCTAGTTCTGCTCCTATCACTTATGACCTTATGACCTTATATGTATTCTATTGCTTAGAGATATGACGATTCAGCAGGAGTTGTCAGGTGTGCTTTTAAACCAAGACCCGACCTTCTCTCTTTGGTTTAGTTTAGTTTAGAGATACAACGCGGAAACAGGCCCCTCAGCCCACCAAGTCTGCGCCAACAAGCGATCCACGCACAGTAACACTACCCTACGCACACTAGGGATCATTTTACATTAAAACAATTATACCAAGCCAGTTAACCTGCAAACCTGAACATCTTTGGAGTGGGGGAGGAAACCGATGATCTCAGAGAAAACCCACGCAGCTCACGGGGAGAACGTACAAACTCCGTACAGACAAGCACCTGTAGTCAGGAATGGACCCGGGTCTCTGGTGCTGTAAGGCAGTAGCTCCAGCACTATGCCACCATGCCGCCCAAAACTAACCCGGTGCTTGAGAAAGATCCTGGACATCCTCAATGAAAGGCTGGATGGAGTTAGATGGATCTATTAGTGCACATGCTCAAAATATGAAATAAAATCAGAAGATGGTACAAGTCCACAGCAGAGCTGGCTGTTTCACAAGAAGTTAATTTCATGGCTGCAACCTTACTTCAGAATGAGAAATGGGAAAGCAGCTAGATTTGTATTGAGCTGAGAGAGAAGGCTCAAGAAGAACAAGCAAACACTGAAACAATTAATGATGCACATCAGGGTGGGTACAGGGAAAATGGGGATGGGGGGGGGGGGGGGGGAGTTGTGGGAAGGGAAAAGGTGAGGTCAACCTAAAACTGGAGAATCTTTTGCTTGGGCAGCTTACAACCCAGGGGTATGAATATTGATTTCTTTAACTTCAAGTAACCCCTGCATTCCCTCTCTCTCCATCCCTCCCCCACCCAAGCCACACCAGCTTCTCTGTTCTCACCTGGCTGCAGCGAACAATGACTTGTTTCCTTTCTCATTGTTACTTTTTTGTATCTCTACATTGTCGTTTATATCTCTCATTTCCATTTCCTGTGACTTCCAGTCTGAAGAAGGGTCTCGACTTGTAACATTACCCATCTCTTCTCTCCAGAGATGCTGCCTGTCTTGCCGAGTTACTTCAGCATTTTGTGTCTATTGTAGAATTCGACATTTGTACCATTGTTACCCAAGTGGAAAATGAGGTGCTGCTCTTCCAGTTAGCATGTGGCCTCCACTCTGCAAATGGAGGATGCCCAGGACAGAAAAGTCGGTATGGGAATAGGCAGGGGAGTTAAACCACTTTACCCCACCCTCTTCTCCTCCCCTGTCTTCCCAGTACTCTAGCCTGGTGCTCACCCATTTCTTCCCCGTTCCTCTTCCCCTGTCTCCTAGCACCTACATCCATCCCTCTAGCTTCACAGTTCACTCCCCTTCTCTCATTATCTGACACCCTTTAGCTTCCTTTTCATGTCTAGCCTTTTATCCAGCCATTTGCCAATCACCCCCGCCCCCCTCCCTGCCTGGGTACAGGTTTGTAGGATAATCCACATCATGGCCTGGCTTTGTCTCACCCTCTCCTCTTTTCCACTTTCTTCCCCCGAGTACAATCAGTCTAAAGAAGGGCCCCTACCTAGAACATTGCCAGACATGCTGCCTGACCTGTTGCGTCTGAAGAAGGGTCTCGACCCGAAACGTCACCTATTCCTTCACTCCATAGATGCTGCCTCATCCGATGAGTTTCTCTAGCATTTTTGTCTACCATCCATTTTTTCAGCATCTGCAGTTTTCTTAAACATGCTGAGTTACTCCAGCATTTTGTGTGGATTTTTCTAGTTAAAGCACCTGTTTAGCCTGAGCTTAAGTCACAGTGGCACCTTCTAGGGATGGAATATTTCAAAGTATCTAGGCACTAGTGGCAATAATGAACCAATACCAACATCCGTTAACAGCCCCACCAAAGATGCAGGTCTGTCAGGCAGCTGCGGCTGCAATGCATGTTTAGTTCTCATGCCCGAGGATGAATTTTTATCTCATTAATTTAATATAAAGCCTTTATAATTATTAATGAGGAGAGTGCAGAATTAAAAGGCAAGGGCACTGTGTGCCTTTACAGGGCCAGGATATCATTATTCATCAATACCCAATGCCTGCAATTTCTCTCAACAGTGCAAGTGTCAACAATGTTCTCTGCAACTCTTTCCAATGGTACATACAGATAGTTATCCGAAAAGGCACAACATTTATTGATTTCATTTCTAAATGTAAGGTTAGGTTGGGGGGAGTTCCCCCCCTGCCACGGGTACCATGTAATCCCGTGCTACCTGCTCCATGGTTGAATAGTCGGCGACTAAACCCTCTCTCCCACCTAGTTTGCCAGGTGAGGAGGGGGCTGTGGACCTCCAGCAGGACCAAAAACAAGACCTGTCAAAGGGCTGATGAGCTCCTGGCAAGCCAACGGCCATCTACACTTCAGTAGAAGTTGCGATCACTGTCGTACATAGCATTGTAAGGAATGGTGATAAAGCACACACACGCACCAAAATCCTATACTTCCAGCGGCGGAAGTCCGCAGGAACTGGAGGACGGAGATGTGTGGAGCGTCCGTCACCGTTCCTATTGGAAACCAGCACCACTGCGTCGCTAATGTTTTCAACAATGATGAATTTCTAAATTCATTCTTTCACCTTCACTCTAAAGTGCTGGTTACCTTGTCTTGATTGAATACTTCTGCTTTGTTGTTACTGACTGAACCCCTGATCACCTTACTGTTTACATTCCCAAGTTGCTCATTCCGATTCCCACTCTCATTAGTGGATGTTACTTCCCACTATTTTCAAATATTTTTTCAAGTTACTTAGCAAAGGATGTTTTGTGCATGTTGCCTATCGTGGCTTTTCCTGGTGGCTAGCTTCTTTCTTGAAGCATGTTTGCCATTGACAGCAACAATGACATTCATTCATTATAATTTGGATCTTTTGGAATCATTAAGGGTGGTTAATAGATTATTTGCCAATATGGTTAAGAAAACAAGCCCCGGATCTGCCGTCTGATGAATCATGCTCTGAGTGCTGGACTAAAAGGTCAACCCCATATTGTTTGATCATTTCAGTGGAGGGAGCGGGTGGTGGAGGGGCTCGGTTGTGGGGTTATGTGGGGAACGCCAATGATGTGGTGCAGTGGCTCAGCAGGTACACCTTGATCTTCAGTATGAAGGTAGACACAAAATGCTGGAGTAACTCAGCAGGGACAGGCAGCATCTCTGGAGAGAAGGAATGGTGACATTTCGGGTCGAGACCCTTCTGCAGACTCGGAGCCATCTGTGTGGAGTTTGCATGTTCTTCTTGTGACCGGGTGGGTTTGTCCCAAACATATGAGGATTGGTCAGCGGATTGGCCACTGAAAGTTGGTGATCAGTTGTAAGTTGTACAATCAGCAAACTATTAGGCGAATGGGAGGAGAACCAGGTTGGAGTTTCCGAGCAAGGGGGAATAATTCATAAGAGGAAAAGAAAGATGGAGAATAGGACAAGTGAGAATGCTCAGAGTGGGCCAGTGGGGTGAATGGGCGTCATGAGAGATATGAGGAAAATCAGACACAAGGAGACTGATTACCATCAACGCATGTTAACGATGGAGATATGGTCCAGCATATTCCAATAGGCAAATTGCAAATCTCATGCAAGCTGCCGGCAAAGCCTCATCAGGAGCATGATAAGGATAGTGATGGATGTGCTCTTCCATGATGGCAGTGTTTCAAATGTGTGAGCCTGACCAGAGGATCAGCAAGGCATGAGAGAGAGAGAGAGAGAGAGGGAGAGAACCTTCAACAGTCACCTCTCCTCCAAGTCATACACCAGGCAAACTCAGATATCCTGTCTAATTGTCACTGGGTCCAAACCCAGGAATTCCTCATCCAACAACATAGTTTCGACACACGTGGGTTCGTGGAAATGAATAGGTCAACTTACTTGCCAATGGAGAAAATAATACAAACACATGATCAATGATCACCGGTCACGGTGGCGCAGCGGTAGTTTTGTTGCCTTACAGCGAATGCAGCGCCGGAGACCCGGGTTCGATCCCGACTATGGGTGCTGTCTGTATGGAGTTTGTACGTTCTCCGTGTGACCTGCGTGGGTTGTCTCCGAGATCTTCGGTTTCCTCCCACACTCCAAAGACGTACAGGTTTGTAGGTTAACTGGCTTGGTAAATGTAAAAATTGTCCCTAGTGGGTGTAGGCAGTGTTAAAGTGCGGGGATCGCTGGTCGGCGCGGACCCGATGGGCCGAAGGGCCTGTTTCTGTGCTGTATCTCTAAACTAAACTAAACTAAAATTAAAAAATGAATCACAATGTGGGTTCATCCTGATGAATCACTCTGCTGACAACAGTCCTGGACTTGGAGATTAAACCCACACACAGTTTGATAGTTTTAGTGGGGACTCACCACCATTCCCACAATAGAGCATGAATGTTGACATTGCCACCAATGCCTCAGTCCAATTAATGGATGACAACCTGTGCATATCTACTCTCCAATATTTCCCTTGAAGTGACATTGTAGTCACAGAATTGGAAGAGTTCCTACAGGATAAGTTATAGTTAAAGATTCTTATAAAATTTGTAAAGTGTTGGGTCTTTTTTTCATCTCCCAAAACAGGGCTGATCTAATGGAAGTGTGAATGGTATAGAAAGATATGAGAGGTGGATGTTGAGATGTCTGTACAATTGGGGATGAGCAATACGAGGGAGCATAAACATAAATCACAAATAAATCTATTCAGGATTTCGGAAAAAAAACCTCTTGTGGGTGGATAAAAAATGGATCTCGTTAAAGTGTGATGTGCAGAGATGTATTTAAGGTTCAGCTCAGCAAACACATGAGAGGAAAGAGAATGAATGGTTTTGCTCATAAGGTTAAATGAGAAGGGTGGGAGGAAGATTGCATGGACCATTAACACTGCCATGGACCAGTTTAATTGAATGGTCTGTTTTGTGCTGTAAATTCTGTCTAATTCCAGATAACTGCGAGGTCCCTCCTCACTCTATTGATTGCACAGCCCTGGTTTGCAAGCTTTCGATATTTAAGCTGTTTCTTGCTTTGTCCTCTCTCAAGTAAACATGGATTGGAGATGTAACTATGCAACACAAAAACATCAGGTTAAAATGCTTGACAAGAGGCAATAGCCGGTGATTTACTTGATTGTAAATGTGAATTCTGATGCACCTCAAAGAGGTGATAAACTGTGAAAGAGTTTTTTTATTGCATTGCTGTGGTGTGTGGGATAATGGTACAAATGTGGCTGATTTTTTTCTGCTTTTAGCACCTGACAATATATCTCTCAAATTGTCATTCCTGACACATTTTTGATTGACTCTGCCAGCTGAAGAGGTCCAATCTCATTCCCGAAGGAGAGTACAAATGTCTCTGTTCCTGTCCTGTTCTTATCTCTGAGAGGTGGGCGCTGTGAGATAAGCAACCTTGTCTTTTAAACAGCTGATGGGGGATGGCAGCTTTCAGTTTAATCACTAACAAAGTGAAGGAAGGTGATAACTGAAAATGTTTATTCTTTGGTGCAATGGATGAAATTTAATTTGTTGGATAGAATGACAAAGATCCTGAAATTGAAGTATGACAGATGTTACCTTTAACACGATGAGTAAAAGCAAGGACCCACTTTTCTGCTGAAATAAATACAAATAATTCCATGATATTATTTTAAGTGGTGCTCTTCCTATCCAAACTTTACTTTAGACGTTCGAGATACAGCGTGGAATCAGGCACTTCAGCCCACTGAGTCTGTGTTGACAAGGGATACCCATACACTACCACTGTCCTACCCAGTGGGGAAACTTTACATTTATTTAAGCCAATTAACCTATAAACCTTTCTGTCCTGAGCCTCCTCCATTGTCAGAGTGAGGCCCAGCGCAAATTGGAGGATTTGCACCTTATATTTCGCTGGGGTTACTTGCACCCCAGTGGTATGAACATCGACTTCTCTAACTTCAAGTAGCCTTTGCTTTCCCTCTCTCTCCATCTTACTGTCTCCGATTACATTTTATCTCTACTGCCCACTCAGTCTGAAGAAGGTTCTCGCCTTATTTTTCAAACGAACCACCACCAACAACCATTTGCTGTGCTTTATTTCAAACCAACCACATTTTCATTTTCAAACCACATTAAGGGCACTCAAGGTCAATAAAACCACACTCACAGTTTAGTAGACATGTGTTCAGTGTTATTCACAGCTCAGACTGAGAGACGTGACCCTCTCGCTCCCCCATCTTGCAGAGACTGACTGAGGCACTCAACACTTCTGGGTTTTATAGTCCCTCTGGAAGGGGCGTGGCCTTCAGGAGAGAGAATCTCAACATTTTTTTAAACAGTAATAACACTTTTATTTTTCATCAATGGGAAAAATCCTCTTGTCCTGCACAGCAGAGAGGGACTCTGAGTAAGATAGCCAAAAATCACAGCTGTAAGTGGCAGCGTTTTTTCTTAAATCAATATACAGAACAGGAAGTGGTCAAGATCAGACTTTTAGTAATATAGATAATACTTTATGAATCCACTACCGTGAGGTAGATTTAGTTCAGTTTAGAGATACAGCAATCGCTCTGTACACTAATATTAACCTACACACGAGGGATAATTTACAATTATTACTGAAGCCAATTAACCTACAAAACCTGTTGCACCTGAACTGAAGCAACCAGAGAAAACCCACAGGGAGAACGTGCAAACGCCATATGTTGGAGTATGGGGCTGAGTTCAAAGGTAGGAATCACGAATATGTCAAATAACAGATACTAACTGAAGATAGACACAAAGGTTTTGGGGGCTTTTACAATGACCCCGAGTGTTGCAAACTGTGATTGAATGCCCCTTTCCTAACCACTCACTCTTTGTGTGACCCAGTGACACAAATACAGACGACATTGCGGGATCCTCAAAAATGAAGGCATCACAACGGTTGCTAGGATGCTGAACATTGATCTGTTTGGTCAACATTGAGTTTTATCGAGGGCACATCAGAGGTGAAAACTACACCCACAAAGCAACCAGTGCTCAGTCAACTGCGCCCTGTGTCAAAGGGAAGCCTGTGTATTCTTGCCCTGCTAGCAGTTCCACAGTGAGAGACATTGAAATATAATTAGCTCTCCTTGTACAAGAAGGAGGTCACCGATGCTCCTTTATCAATGTTCATCAAACTGCAATTTATTCTCCAGCCAAGAAGTATCCCAATTTATGAAAGTTCAAGGCCAACTTGACAGTCACTCCTGATGCAGTTTTCTTAAAGCCCTAAAACACAGAGCATTGAACAGTACAACACAGGAACACGTACCCCCAACACACAATGTCGGTGCTGAACATGATGACAACATAAACTAATCTCCACTGCGTATATGTGATCGATATTCCTCCATTCCCTTTTGTATTTGTGGCTGGTGTGTGGTAGGCTGTTCTGGAAGGTTAGATCCCAACGACTAAATGGATAGAAAAGTGGTTTTGTGGAAGGAGGCAGAGGGTGATGGTGGAAGATTGCTTTTCAAATTAGAGGCCTGTGACTAGTGTCTCATGGTTTGATGCTGGGCCCATTGCTGTTTGTCATCTATATTAATTATTTGTATGAGAACGTACATGGCATGATTCGCAAATTTGAAGATGACACTAAAGTGGGTGGTATTGTGGAAATGAAGATGGCTGTCAAAACTTGCAGCAGGATCTTGATGGGTTGGCCAGGTGGGCTGAGGAATGGTTGATTGAATTTAATACAGGGAAATGCGAGGTGAAACGTCACCTATTCCTCTTCTCCAGAGATGCTGAGTTTCACGAACTAATTCACAACCTTTTTTACTCGTAGACATTTTTCATCAGGCTAGAAAAACGCCCCGACCTACTTGATGCCACGAGTACCTACGACTAGCATCACCACCTACCTATGACCTACCTATGACCTCCTACGACCTCGTGATGACCATGCTGCGAGTATGAGTCAAGGGCAAACTCGGCAAAGGTCGTGAATTAGGTCGTGAAAGTGGGACCTTTCAGCTTTTTGTGTCTATCTTCGGTTTAAACCAGCATCTGCAGTTCCTTCCCACACACTCCATATGGCAATTAGTTTAACAACTTTCACATTCACAGAGCCTGCAAATGTATGAAGACAGGTGAACTGAATGGGCAAGGTGCCACATGGAATATCATAAAGGTGAAGTATAAAGTCATTCCCTTTAATTGGAAGCCATGAAACGCACTATGTCATGTTCTAGTCATTGGTCTCAGCAGCACTAGATTGTGGATGTGTGATCTGATTAATTGTATATGAATGTGTAATTATGGAAATTACTCATGTATGTAATTTAAGGTAGAAAGATAAATTGTAACATTTCCTAACCACTTCTACCCCAGCAGTTATATTTCGTTTGATTATCACGATGGAATATGTTAATAAAACATCCACATTTAGGAGGCCCTGAGCGGGAAAGTTGTGTCTCAATCACGGAGGTGTCTGACAGCTAGTTGAGCAGGTTTTTTCCTCATTGCATGACAGTGACCAAGAAATCATGTGACGTTGGACATGGTGGGGTCTGGATAACCAGGTTAGTATGAAGCATTGCTTTTGGCAAGAAGTTGTTTGTTGCAATGCATTTTCTAGAAATACTGAGGTAAAGAAAGTAACTGATACATCAATGTGTTTGAGGCTTTTCAGGGTATAAGAATGCCAAGTGTGGTGACTGACTCTGATGAAAAGGTTCTCAACCTGCAAAATTAACCTGTCCATCTGTCCGTACAGACCCTGGGACATGCTCAATACTTTCAGCTTTTTTCTGTTTTATCAATGGTTTATTAAGTTTTAATTTTATGTTTATTATTGTCACGTACTGAGATGTAGTGAAAAACTTTGGTGAGCATGCTATCCATTCAGATCAAATAATACTTATCATCTATATCATCAAGTAAAACTCAGGTACAATAGGTAGAGAAAAGAGAAGGAAGCATAGTGCAAAATATCATTCTCAGCATCTTAGAGCCAGAATATCATTCTCAGCATCTTAAAGCCAGAATATCATTCTCAGCATTGCAGTTCCATAGACAAAGTCCAATGTCTGCAATGGGGTAGATGTGAATTGGACAGTACCCTAGCTTATAGAAGAACTGGTCAGAAACCAGACAACTGAAGGGAAGAAGCTGTTCCTGAATCTGGTAGTGCGTGCATTCAGCTCAATGGGAGCATGGAGAAGAAGGAATAACTGGGATGGAACAAGGTTTTGATTATTTTGGCTCCTTTTTCTGAGGCAGCCTGCCGTGAGGATGGAGTCAGGATTCTGCTCTGTGTGATGGGTCGGGGCTGAGTAATGAACTGGGTGATGAACTGATCCACAACTCTCTGAAATTTCCTGCAGGTTGTGCAGTGCCGGTTCCAAACCTAACTGTGAAGCAACCCGACCGTATGCTTAACAAGGTGCATCAGTAGAAGTTTGTAAGAGTCATTGGCGAGATGCCAATATTCCTCATTCTCCTAGAGGTGTTGGTGTGCCTTTTTGGCTGTTCCTTCAGGCAGTTGGTGCAAGACAGATTGTTGGTAATATTAACACAAAGCAATCTGAAGCCCTTAATGGTTCCATTTTGGCACCGTTGATACTGATTTAGGCATGTGCTCCACCACACTTCCTGAAGTTGATAATTAGTTCCTTCATCTTGCTGACATTGGAGATGTAGTTATCCTGACACATAGATACATAGATAGACAATAGGTGCATGAGCAGGCCATTCGGCCCTACAAGCCAGCACCGCCATTCAATGTGATCATGGCTGATCATTCACAATCAGTACCCCGTTCCTGCTTTCTCCCCATATCCCTTGATTCTGCTAGCCCTAAGAGCTCTGCCTAACTCTTTTGAATGCATCCAGTGAATCGGCCTCCACTGCCTTCTGAGGCAGAGAATTCACAACTCTGTGTGACACCATGTTGATAAGTTCTTTACCACAGTCAAGAGTGTTTAATTGTCATATGCAATGGAACTGAACACTGAAGTTCTTACTTGTTGCAGCCATAAAAGGACATGACAACACATCAAATAAATATACAATAAACTATCCTGATTCTATATCAACTGCAGCGTGACATTGCAAGCCAAAGTACATGGTGCAACTTAGTAGTGTAAAAGCCATTGTAGTTCAGCGCTGAGTTAGTGTTGTGGTTAAGGTTGTACAGGGCGATTCAAGTGTCTAATGGTTCATCAAAAGAAGCTGTTTTTGAACCTGAACATGGTTCTCGAGCTCCTGTACCTTGTTCCCGATGGAAGCAATGAGATGAAGATTAGGATGGTATCTAATGCCTTGCTCTTATTGGCGGTCCAGATTAAAATTGGTGAGTTGCATCCAACGCTAAGATAAGTTCCCATCCATATCCTGCATCACAGTTTCCAGGGTCCAATTTGTTTGGATGGAAATGTCTTCAAATCCTGGTATTTGCCATAATGGAGATTATGGGTCCTCTCCAGTTTACAAACACCCGACTTTTGTACAACCAGTACATGCATTGTATTTGGTAGTCCAGTGGGATGGATTTGCCAGCTGCTGCAGAGTTCAGACACTATCTGCCTTGGGGGGAACTTGGTGCACAACCGTATTTCCAACGTGAACTATTCAGGTTACTGACAGTCCTTAGGAAGGGAACCCTACTGCAATCTGTAGTATATTGAGCCCACCAAACAACAAAGGTATTCTAGTCAAAGAAAAACACTAGGAAATACATTCTTGCCATAGAGGGAGTGCAGAGAAGGTTCACCAGACTGATTCCTGGGATGTCAGGACTTTCATATGAAGAAAAACTGGATAGGCTCGGCTTGTACTCGCTAGAATTTAGAAGATTGAGGGGGGATCTTATAGAAACTTACAAAGTTCTTAAGGGGTTGGACAGGCTAGATGCAGGAAGATTGTTCCCGATGTTGGGGAAGTCCAGAACAAGGGGTCACAGTTTAAGGATAAGGGGGAAATCTTTTAGGACCGAGATGAGAAAAACATTTTTCACACAGAGAGTGGTGAATCTCTGGAATTCTCTGCCATAGAAGGTAGTTGAGGCCAGTTCATTGGCTATATTTAAAAGGAGTTGGATTTGGCACTTGTGGCTAAAGGTATCAGGGGGTATGGGGAGAAGGCAGGTACAGGATACTGAGTTGGATGATCAGCCATGATCATATTGAATGGCGGTGCAGGCTCGAAGGGCTGAATGGCCTACTCTTGCACCTATTTTCTATGTTTCTATGAAATTAGTGCTAATTTGTAAACAGACATATTTCAAGACATAGACTCAATCATTGATGCTGACTAGTCTATTGATACATCTCAAATAATGATGTTTGTTGTATTGATCACACTGAAGCACTTTTGAGGTATAATAGAATACCAATACGCATTGAAGAATTAATGTGCTTCAGTCCATGACATACATTCACTGATATTCAAAAGACAAATGGTTTACAATGATGGATATCATATAATTGCTATAAATCATGTACATGAATGTGATGGCAATCTGAAGCATACATTTACAATGAAATATTAATGCAGCGAGGCAGTGTTTTCAGATATTCACAAATGTCCCCAAATATCAATGAAAATAAATGACTTCCAAGACCGCCGCAGCTTCTACATCTTCCCACCGACCATTCTTAATATAGTATTAACTAGCAGATTAAAAAAGCAAGCTTTACCTTTTTGTGAGCACAGGAATTATCAATATAAACGAGTAAAGAAAATGCTGAAAACAGTCCACAGATCAGGCTGTTCTGCTGAATGTATCCTGCATTTTTCCCTTCTATTTCAGATTTCTATCATAGATACATAGATACATAGAAAATAGGTGCAGGAGTAGGCCATTCGGCCCTTCGAGCCTGCACCGCCATTCAATATGATCATGGCTGATCATCCAACTCAGTATCCCGTACCTGCCTTCTCTCCATACTCCCTGATCCCTTTAGCCACAAGGGCCACATCTAACTCCCTCTTAAATATAGCCAATGAACTGGCCTCAACTACCCTCTGTGGCAGAGAGTTCCAGAGATTCACCACTCTCTGTGTGAAAAAGTTTCTTCTCATCTCGGTCCTAAAGGATTTCCCCCTTATCCTTAAGCTGTGACCCCTTGTCCTGGACTTCCCCAACATCGGGAACAATCTTCCTGCATCTAGCCTGTCCAACCCCATAAGAATTTTGTACGTTTCTATAAGATCCCCTCTCAATCTCCTAAATTCTAGCGAGTATAAGCCAAGTATACTCATATGAAAGTCCTGACATCCCAGGAATCAGTCTGGTGAACCTTCTCTGCACTCCCTCTATGGCAATAATGTCCTTCCTCAGATTTGGAGACCAAAACTGTACGCAATACTCCAGGTGTGGTCTCACCAAGACCCTGTACAACTGCAGTAGAACCTCCCTGCTCCTATACTCAAATCCTTTTGCTATGAAAGCTAACATACCATTCGCTTTCTTCACTGCCTGCTGCACCTGCATGCCTACTTTCAATGACTGGTGTACCATGACACCCAGGTCTCGCTGCATCTCCCCTTTTCCTAATCGGCCACCATTTAGATAATATTCTGCTTTCCTGTTTTTGCCACCAAAGTGGATAACCTCACATTTATCCACATTATACTGCATCTGCCAAACATTTGCCCACTCACCCAACCTATCCAAGTCACCTTGCAGTCTCCTAGCATCCTCCTCACAGCTAACATTGCCCCCCAGCTTAGTGTCATCTGCAAACTTGGAGATGTTGCCTTCAATTCCCTCATCCAGATCATTAATATAAATTGTAAATAGCTGGGGTCCCAGCACTGAGCCTTGCGGTACCCCACTAGTCACTGCCTGCCATTGTGAAAAGGACCCGTTTACTCCTACTCTTTGCTTCTTGTTTGTCAGCCAGTTCTCTATCCACATCAATACTGAACCCCCAATACCGTGTGCTTTAAGTTTGTATACTAATCTCTTATGTGGGACCTTGTCGAAAGCCTTCTGAAAGTCCAGATACAACACATCCACTGGTTCTCCCCTATCCACTCTACTAGTTACATCCTCGAAAAATTCTATAAGATTCGTCAGACATGATTTACCTTTCGTAAATCCATGCTGACTTTGTCCAATGATTTCACCACTTTCCAAATGTGCTGCTATCCCATCTTTAATAACTGACTCTAGCAGTTACCCCACTACCGATGTTAGACTAACTGGTCTGTAATTCCCCGTTTTCTCTCTCCCTCCCTTCTTAAAAAGTGGGGTTACGTTTGCTACCCTCCAATCCTCAGGAACTACTCCAGAATCTAAAGAGTTTTGAAAAATTATCACTAATGCATCCACTATTTCTGGAGCTACTTCCTTAAGTACTCTGGGATGCAGCCTATCTGGCCCTGGTGATTTATCGGCCTTTAATCCATTCAATTTACCCAACACCACTTCCCGACTAACCTGGATTTCACTCAGTTCCTCTATCTCCTTTGACCCGCGGTCCCCTGCTATTTCCGGCAGATCATTTATGTCTTCCTTAGTGAAGACGGAACCAAAGTAGTTATTCAATTGGTCCGCCATATCCTTGTTCCCCATGATCAATTCACCTGTTTCTGACTGCAAGGGACCTACATTTGTTTTAACTAATCTCTTTCTCTTCACATATCTATAAAAACTTTTGCAGTCAGTTTTTATGTTCCCTGCCAGTTTTCTTTCATAATCTATTTTCCCTTTCCTAATTAAGCCCTTTGTCCTCCTCTGCTGGTCTCTGAATTTCTCCCAGTCCTCTGGTATGCTGCTTTTTCTGGCTAATTTGTACGCATCATCTTTTGCTTTGATACCATCCCTGATTTCCCTTGTTATCCACGGATGCACTAACTTCCCTGATTTATTCTTTTGCCAAACTGGGATGAACAATTTTTGTAGTTCATCCATGCAGTCTTTAAATACCTTCCATTGCATATCCACCGTCAACCCTTTTAGAACTAATTGCCAGTCAATCTTGGCCAATTCACGTCTCATACCCTCAAAGTTACCTTTCTTTAAGTTCAGAACCGTTGTTTCTGAATTAACAATGTCACTCTCCATCCTAATGAAGAACTCAACCATATTATGGTCACTCTTGGCCAAGGGGGCACGCACAACAAGACTGCTAACTAACCCTTCCTCATTACTCAATACCCAGTCTAGAATAGCCTGCTCTCTCGTTGGTTCCTAAACATGTTGGTTTAGATAACTATCCCGCATACATTCCAAGAAATCCTCTTCCTCAGCACCCCTGCCAATTTGATTCACCCAATCTATATGTAGATTGAAGTCACCCATTATAACTGTTTTGCCTTTGTTGCACGCATTTCTAATTTCCTGTTTGATGCCATCCCCAACTTCACTACTACTGCTAGGTGGCCTGTACACAACACCCACCAGCGTTTTCTGCCCCTTAGTGTTTCGCAGTTCTACCCATACCGATTCCACATCCTCCAAGCTAATGTCCTTCCTTTCCACTGCGTTAATCTCCTCTCTAACCAGCAACGCTACTCCACCACCTTTTCCTTTCTCTCTATCCCTCCTGAATATTGAATATCCCTGAATGTTCAGCTCCCAGCCTTGGTCACCCTGGAGCCATGTCTCTGTGATCCCGACTATATCATAATCATTAATAGCTATCTGCACGTTCAACTCATCCACCTTATTACGAATGCTCCTTGCATTGAGACACAAAGCCTTCAGGCTTGTTTTTACAACGCTCTTACCCCTTATACAATTATGTTGAAAAGTGGCCCTTTTTGATTTTTGCCCTGGATTTGTCTGCCTGCCACTTTTACTTTTCACCTTGCTACCTATTGCTTCCGCCCGCATTTTACACCCCTCTGTTTCTCTGCTCACCCATTTAAGAACCCCACCACCTCTTATTCTCTGTTTATTATTGTTTTCTTCTTTCCCCCCTACATGTTGGGTCTGAATGCTTTCCTTCTCTGCCTCCTGCCTCACACACTGTCTAATAGCTTTCTCTATTTGAGTCCCTCCCCCCAACCATTCTAGTTTAAAGTCTCCCCAGTAGCCTTTGCAGATCTCCCCGCCAGGATATCGGTCCCCCTCAGGTTCAAGTGCAACCCATCCTTTTTGTACAGGTCGCACCTTCCACAAAAGTGGTCCCAATGATCCAGAAATTTGAATCCCTGCCCTCTGCACCAGTCCTTCAGCCACGCATTTATCCTCCACCTTGCTCCATTCCTACTCTCACTGTCGCGTGGCACAGGCAGTAATCCCGAGATTGTTACCTTTGCTGTCCTACTCTTTAACTCCCCTTCTAACTCCCTAAATTCTCCTTTCAGGACCTCTTCTCTTTTTTTACCTATGTCATTGGTACCTATATGTACCACAACCTCGGGCTCCTCTCCCTCCCCTTTCAGGATATCTTGGACACGTTGAGACACATCACAGACCCTGGCACCAGGGAGGCAAACTACCATCCGGGTCTCCCGACTGCGTCCACACATGCACATGCACTTTTGTCTGGTTTTCAGCATAAAACGACAGATGGCACAATGAGCTAAGTGTTCGGCTGGCAACCGGAAGGTAGCTGGTTCGAATCCCACTTGGAGTGCATACTGTCGTTGTGTCATTGGGCAAGACACTTCACCCACCTTTGCCTGTGTGTGTCCTTGGGCAAGACACTTCACCCACCTTTGCCTGTGTGTGTGGATGTAATTATGTGAAGCACTTTGGGGTCAATGCAAGTTGACTAAAAATGTGCTATATAAATAAAGAAATTTAATTTAATTTAATTTAATAAATGGGTATTTGAGGAGAGATTAAATTGAGTGATATGATCGGCTGGTAACGTTGATGTTATTCACCACTTTGTTTAGTTGATCCAATATTCTTCATGAAAATTCCAACGCCCTTATTATGCCCTTATTATGCCAACCTGGGTGGAAAATAAAATGGTTATTGAGAGCACGCCAAAATTCACTTCTACCTGTTCTGTTCATGTTGTACGATGATATGAGTATTGAGTAGAGTTTAGTTGCAGTGCAATAAAGCACAGATCTGCAGGTTAAATAAGCACAGAAATCCAGATGGAAAAGTCTGAAGTCTCATTTCAAGCATGGGTTTTAATCATTAATTCAATTAATCTCTGTATAATAAAGTGATGCAATGCAATAGATTGAACAAAATCTCTCACTATAAATAAATAATCCCTCATTTTGCAATTCAAAGCACAGGCAATATTGTGGAGATTGAGAGATAATATTCATCTAGAATTGTTCTCAATGAATGTTAATTAATTTTCTTCATGCTGCTTCTTGCAACTTAAGAGGCAGCCATTTGGCCCATTGGGTCTATGCTAGCTCACGGAGAAATTCCATCTGTCCACATTCTCCCATGTATTTCCATGAAACCTCCTCTGTCCCACATGACCAACAACAACTACAGAGTCTCCTGCCGCCCATTTATTTTAGGGGCAATTTGTATGGTATACAATTAATTTACCAGTTTATCCTTGGAATGTGGGAATAAATCAGGGCACCAAGGGGAAGCCCACGTGGTCACAGGAAATATTTGGAAACTTGACACAAGCAACAATCAGAGGTCAGGAATGAACCTGAGTGCTTGGAGATGTGAGGCAGATGTGGTAAAGGCTATGCCATGTGCCAGCCAACTTACTTAAACTTGTTTCAACTTTTCATTATGGACCTACATTCAGCAGATCTATCCAACTAAACAATAAGCAGGTAAAGGAATAGATGGAGACTAGAGTACTGATAAATATCTGCTGGGTTTGCAAAGTAATGTCCCAATTCCATCGTGGGTGGACCACAAGTACAATTCTTGTAGGGGAGGTGCATTGTGACTATAGCAAGTAGTGAAATTTATCCGTGAGGTTATTGCATCTGGATATTAGAGTGGCATCACACAGGGAAAAGTGGGATCCATAACCTTCCAAAACAATACTGGAACGAGGAGGTGGTGAGAAGGAGTGATGCTCTTGAAGCAGAGGGGTCAGGAGGCCTTCCAGACATACACATACATAGCTGAGGAGAGTAGAGCAATGATGATGCCCTTCGAACATAGATGCAGTCCCATTAAATGTTGCTTGAACTAATTTGATGGTCAACTTCAAAATGCTTGTTCCACCAATTACTCTCCTAGCTTCCAATACTGCTTAATGCAAGACCCTAACATAACTCACCGACTAACAATATTAATCAGAGTTGTTACTGATCTTGCATATGCTCTGAAATATATCACACTAATTTACCACCGTTCTAAACCTCATAGACAACTCAACCTTGTCAACCAATTGCATTCAACAATGCTCATAACATATTTTCATCTCTTTTCCTGGACAGATTATTCCATAAGCAGAACTACCTGCAGCACATTGACAGAAGATGCTGCAGAGCTCAGAGAAAGAGGGAACCCCAACCCAAAACTTCACGTCCACAGATCTGATTTCTGAAAACTCTTCTTCAACTATATTCTTCCCTCAAAACTTTCCTCAATGGTGCATAGTTTTTACACCCCATATTATTATCTTTGACATTTGCCAATACAGAATGCCAATGAATGTCCATAATGTCCTAAATCTGGCTTTGCTGATGAATTATACATCGATTGTTTTGTTTTGATTTGAAATGTCAAGCATTCAAGATACACTCCAACAACTCAATTAACTTTACTGCTAATAAAAATGCAATACCAATGCAATATTTCTCTGTTGTTCAATTGAGGTAATCAAACTCGATTTTGGGATACTGATTTTGGATGATTAGCCATGATCATATTGAATGGTGGTGCTGGCTCAAAGGGCCGAATGGCCTACTCCTGCATCTATTTTCTACGTTTCTATGTTTCTACAACATACAGTGAACCATGCCATAGAAGATCTCCTACACCACATTTTTTTGCATATCTTTCATTCATGGTTCAATATCGCTCTACATCGTTGCCTATATCTCGTTTCCTTTATCCCTAACCAGTCTGAAGAAAGGCCTCGACCCAAAACATCACCCATTCCTTCTCTCCAGAGATGCTGCCTGTCCCGCCGAGTTACTCCAGCCTTTTGTGTCCATCTTAGGTTATGCAGTTATTTGGTTTGACAGTCACTGCATAATGATTCCATTAAATATAAACCTTAGGTCAAAAAAATCCATTCTACACCCGATACCCTTCTGTGCAGATGTCTGCAAAGAAGAAAGCGGGCAGTTAAGGCTCACATGAATAGAAATACATTTTAGAGGCATTGTGCCAAGTATAGATGCAGTATGCAATATTATAATTAAATCACAGTTTCATTAAACGCTTTATTCTAGTCAGAAACACACAGAATCCATCCAGGCTGCCAACGCATCTAAAGATCTTTTTTCGCCATTATTAGAATTTAATGCATAGATAAAAAAATTATAAGTGAAATAATCTGCTCATTAGAACTTTCCCCTAGGATACCTCTGCCAAAATTGTACAGAAGCACTGTTCTTCAAAATTAATTGCAGAATAATAAGTGGATGGAAATAGATAACTGATTAAAAAGCAGTATTCCAGTTTCTTCCCAGCAGTTATCAGGCAACTGAATCATCCTACCACAACTAGAGAGGAGTCCCGAACTACTATCTACTTCATTGGTGACCCTCGGACTATCCTTGATCGGACTTTGCTGGCTTTACCTTGCGTTAAACGTTATTCCCTCATCATGTATCTGTACACTGTGATTGGATCGATTGTAATCATGTGTAGAAGGAACTGCAGATGCTGGTTTAAACCGAAGATGGACACAAAAAGCTGGAGTAACTCAACAGGACAGGCAGCATCTCTGGAGAAATGGAATGGGTGACGTTTCGGGTCCAGATCCTTCCTCAGACTAGTCGAAACGTCACACATTCCTTCTCTCCAGAGATGCTGCCTGCCCCGCTATGTTACTCCAGCTTTGTGTCTATCTTCGATTGTAATCATGTATTGTCTTTTTGCTGACTGGTTAGCATGCATCAAAAGCTTTTCACTGTACCTCGGTACATGTGACAATAAACTAAACTGAGCTGAACAGTATTTGATGCTATTTTTATAAAGTTACTGATATGATACTTGGATAAGTGATTTTGTTAATCATCCTATCATTCATTGATGCAACGGTCTTGTGCACGTGTCATTTCTTCTCAGACTTATATGAGAAAAGATTAGAAAGCAGGCATTTGTGTTCCTCTAAAACAGAGGGGGGAGGTGTTTGAAATGGTCCCTGATTTTTGATCAGACCAACAAAAAATAATTAAATCCTTCGGGGCAGTGAATCAGTAACTGGAGATGATGGCTAGAGACAAGGCTTTGTGTAAAAACTCACCTCAAACGACACGAGCTTTGGGTGAGGCCAGCAGGCTGCAGTATTTTATCATGCAAAAAAATGCCCAAACCACTGTGTGCAGCTGAAGAAGCTTAACACACAGTACATGGATGTGCAGAAGGTTCATTCTCCACAATCACATAAGATCATAAGAGATAGGAGAAGAAGTAGGCCATTCGGCCCATCAAGTCTACTCGCCATTCATTCATGGCTGATCTGTCTCTCCGTCCTAACCTCATTCTCCTGCCTTCTCCCCATAACCTCTGACACCTGTACTGATCAATAATCTATCTATCTATCTATCTATCTATCTATCTATCTATCTATCTATCTATCTATCTATCTCTGCCTTAAAAGTATCCACTGACTTGGCATCCACAGCCTTCTGTGGCAAATAATTCCACAGATTCACCACCCTCTGACTAAAGACATTTCTCCTCATCTCCTTCCTAAATGAACGTCCTTTAATTCTGAGGCTATGATCTCTAGTCCTCGACTCTCCCACTAGAGGAAACATCCTCTCCACATCCACTGTATCCAAGCCTTTCACTATTCTGGAAGTTTCAATTAGGTCCCCCCCCCCCCCCCCCCCCCCCTGTGCCGATAAACACTCATCATAGGGTTCTGCTCAATTTGTATTAATTCCATAATTTGAATTAATTCCAGAACAGTGCAAGAATGAGTAGGTTAACCTATGATGTTTAAGAAGATGCTATGATGTTTGAGAAGGAACTGCAGATGCTGGAAAATCGAAGGTAGACAAAAATGCTGGAGAAACTCAGCAGGTCTGGCAGCATCGGAAGCGAAGGAAACGGGCGACGTTTCCCTTGAGTCTGAAGAAGAGTCTCGACTTGAAACGTCGCCTAAATTTTAAAAGCAGTGAATATATCAATGGCACAATAGATGGAGGCTTCTTTTATTTTGTTACTACATTTGACTTGTAAACTCTTTTCCGCCTCTCAGTTCATCCCATGCAATTCCGTTCCCCCACTTAGTTCCCTGCAATCTATTCTTGCACATGTCCATCAAATTTCTGCTGCTTCTCCTTCCATTCACTTACTCTAGAGGTAATTAACTGAACCAACTAACATACCAGCACATCACTAGGATGTGGAAATAAACTTGAATATCTGGGTGAAACCTGCTCATAATCACAGATTAAACTCAAAACACATTCTCCCCATGAGTGCATGGGTTTTCTCCGAGATCTTCGGTTTCCTCCCACACTCCAAAGACGTGCAGGTTTGTAGGTTAATTGGCTTGGTATAAATGTAAGATGCCACTAGTGTGTGTAGGATAATGTTAATGTGTGTGGATCACTGAGCGACGATGACTCGGTGGGCCAAAGGACCCGTTTCCTAAACGCCCTGTATCTCTAAACAAAACTAAACTCAACTAAACCAGGGTTGATGACAACTTTGCAGGAATTTTGGTAAATTGGTTTACTTAGTCTACTCCTTGCACAGAAAATCAACGATACGTCTTGTGCATATCTAACCTATTTATTCCAGTATACACGGGGCAGTGGACAGGTAGGAGGGAGTTGCTTTCAAGATTAGACAATACAGGTCCCAGGTAAAATAACAATTGCAAATACCAACCTTATAAACCGACACTGCACAGTTGGCAAGATTGACTGGAGTACATGTTGAAGACAGAAAGTGTGTAAAATGGAAAACAATGGACACATGTGTAAAAGGCTGTGGATTTGTTGTATATCCTTAATGTTCTCATACAAAGTGAAGGTATATAAGTAGAAAATGAGTTATTTTGCAGAGGTAAGGCACAATTTAATTGCAAATATCATTATAGCAATGTGGTAAAAATATGATGCCCTGATGAATTCTAAGATTGAGTACTAGTCTGCAAGATAACTGAGAGGTCAGAGTATTTCACCTTCATGTTGCATAATAAATTAGGCGATGTTGATTGAACTCAAATCTGTAGACGTGTAGGAAGGAACTGCAGATGCTGGTTTAAACCGAAGATAGACACAAAAAGCTGGAGTAATTCAGTGGGTCAGGCAGCCATCTCTGGAGAAATGGAATGGGTGACCAGGTCTGAAGAAGGGTCTCGACCCAAAACGTCACCTATTCCTTTTCTCCAGAGATGCTGAGTTACTCCAGCTTTTTGTGCCTACCTTCAAATCTGAAGACTAACAATTCCTTTGTTGCTATAAAAGTGTTACCAAGTGCAACCAGGCCAGCAGCAAGGATGTGTTCAGTTCAAAATAAAATAATTTAAAGATACCTACTACCTTCACACATAAAAATTGACTGTTTCAATTCTCAGCTTTCCATGAGGAAGCTCAGGGCTTTTCAATGAACGTTCATAGCTGCCTGTGGGCCGATGGAAATACTGCAACTGCTATTTATACGGAGACACAAACAGGATGGACATCACACTGAGCCGTGAAATAGTTATCAAACCCCATATTTAATTCAAACTGTCCATCTGTCTTCTCCGAGACCCCGCGGTTAGGCTACCCAAGCGTCTTCCAATCCTCACAACACGTAACAATCACAATTCTATCAAATCTGAATTGTTCCAAAAAGCCTTTGAGAACAACTGTTTAAGAGAGAATTAGATTTAGCTCTTGGGGCTAACGGAATCAAAGGATATGGGGAGAAAGCAGGAACGGGGCACTGATTTAGGATGATCAGCCATGATCATATTGAATGGCGGGTGCTGGCTCGAAGGGCCAAATAGCCTACCCCTGCACCTATCTTCTATGTTTCTATCAATGCCCAATTCATTAAAGGAGCGGATCCTTCACCAGTCTTTCAATGTGTTGATAAGCCTCAAATGTTTGCCTTCAAAGCACCTTTGCGTAATAATTCTCAAAATATAGGAAGGGTAACAATTCATTAGAGGAAATGAACTAATTCTCTGACACAGGAGCACGAAGAAAGCATTTCACAGACTTGCAGCAGACAGACAAGAAGAAGGTGGTGCAATTAAAGGATAGAGGTAGAGAAGGCTGCATCATGGTAGTGGTGTTTGGTATTCTATGCAAAGAAAGTTGAGGATAATCTTTAGCAACTTGCAAGTAAACTGCCAACAGGTTACATGCAGCAACAGGCCAGTGGCATTAAAGTCTGCAGATGTGAATGATATTTAACATTACAGGGAACATGGTATTAAAGGCTAGGAAGGAACTGCAGATGCTGGTTTAAACCGAAGATAGACACACAAACCTGGAGTTACTCAGCGGGCCAGGCATCATATCTGGAGAAAATAAATAGGTGACATTTTGGGTCAAGAGTCTGAAGGGTCTCGACCCGAAACATCACCTGTTCCTTTTGTCCAGAGATTATGTCTGACCCGCTGAGTTACTGCAGCTTTTTGTGTCTATTTACTGTATTAAAGGGAATGGAAGATCAGTCCTTGCACGTGTAAAAGCTACTATAGGATTGAGTTAAACTGCTTTGGGGTGCTTTGACCAGCTTAGCTTCTCCCAGATGGACTGAGGTCAAATTCAGGAAATATAGCCTCAGAAGGGAGATGGGAGTTATTTGCCGACGCAACAGTAAGTCATCCCTGCATTGTAATGGATTGATGTGGCCGACAGGAAAAGGATACCCTGTCCAGAATTACACTGTGTAGATCCGTGTAGAGAGAAGAACAATTACATGCATCATTGAGTTCGACTCAAAGCCTCGCCACAGTGACAAGTAAATGCTAATTTGGGTCAGAATGAAGCAATCATTCAATACCAACACCCAGGTTCATTCAGCTGCACATGAAAGATTTCATCAGATGCAGCCTGCCTGATGAGCCAGGGATAGACGCAGCTTTGTTATTTCAATTTCCTCATTGATTCCAGTTTGTGTGGCAACATATTTCACAATAACATGTACAGCCTTTTCTGAAATTGAATTTATTGCCCACATTACATAATTTAGTCCATCAATGGCCTGGACAGAATATAATAAGAATTAATATTTACAGGGCTCTGACTCAGGATATCCTGATAGGAAGGAACTGCAGATGCTGGTTTAAACTGAAGATAGACACAAAATACTGGAGTAACTCAGCGAGACATACAGCATCCTGTCTCGCTGAGTTACTCCAGCATTTTGTATCTATCCTGATACAATGGTGTAGCAAGTATTATGCTACCTCACATCTTTAGTGAACTGTGTGTAATCCTGACCTCCAGAGCTTTGTTTGTATTATGCCCCTGTCCCATTTAGGAAACCTGAATGGAAACCTCTGGAGACTTTGCGCCCCACCCAAGGTTTCCGTGCGGTTCCCGGAGGTTGCAGGTGGTTGCCGGAGGTTGCAGGTAGTGGAAGCAGGTGGGGAGACTGACAGAAACCTCCGGGAACCGCACGGAAACCGCACGGAAACCTTGGGGCGCAAAGTCTCCAGAGGTTTCCATTCAGGTTTCCTAAGTGGGGCATAAGTTGCAAGGTATCTCCCAGGTGCTCTGCTTTCACCCACGTGCTGGTTGGTATTGGTCATAACTGACTATTGTAGATGGGCCCTGCTGGAGGTGGATGGCAACAGAATCAGGTTGGAATTGTTGGGCAGGGAAATAAATTGTGGAATGGGATTTATTCTGAAAGGCAGCATAGATTGAGTAAACCAAATGGTCTCCTTTCATGTCAAAAGATATTATGAAAAACCTCAAAGATAGCGAAATATATTTTTGAAATATATTCCCAATTGAAGTTCAAGAAACAGCAACAACTAGTAAAAGTAAGATAAATCATGGATGGATGGATGGGCTTCAGGGACTGAGTAGCCTACTCCTGCTTGTATTTTCTTCAATTCTTGCCGGAAAATCGAAGGTAGACAAAAATGCTGGAGAAACTCAGCGGGTGAGGCAGCATCTATGGAGCGAAGGAAATAGGCAACGTCTCGGGTCGAACCCCTTCTTCAGTCTGAGGTAAGATGGAAGATTGCATAATTCTAAACAAAGATATATTCTTTATTGAGAATTAAAGATATCAGTAGAAAGATGATCCACTCGTGGCTAACATGGATAATTAGAGTCATAGAGCCATTAACTACTACAGTGTGGAAACAGCCCCTTCAGCTCAACTTGCCCACACCGGCCAACATGTCCAGGTAAACTAGTCCCACCACCCAGAATTTGGTCCAAACAAGTCAATGCCGTGGTAAAAGCTAGCTTCTTTCAGCTTCGGACGATAGCTAAAATAAAACAATTCCTCCACTTTGATGACCTCGAAAAGATCATCCACACATTTATCTCCTCCCGCCTAGATTAATGCAACTCTCTTTACACTGGCATCAGCCAATCTTCCCTGTCCCGCCTGCAACTGGTCCAAAACGCCGCAGCGAGGCTCCTGACGGGCACCCGAAAAAGGGACCACATCACCCCGATCCTGGCCTCTCTCCACTCGCTCCCTGTGCGGTTCCGTATACATTTCAAGATCCTCCTCCATGTCTACAAAGCCCTCAATGGGCTTGCCCACTCCTACATTAAAAGTCTTATCACCCACCACTCCACCTCCAGGTCCCTCAGATCGGCCGACTTGGGGCTGCTGAATATCCCACGGTCTAGGCATAAACCTAGGGGCGACCGTGCCTTTGCGGTTGCAGCCCCTAGACTGTGGAACAGCATCCCCCTTCCCATCAGAACTGCCCCCTCCATCGACTCCTTTAAGTCAAGACTAAAAACTTATCTATACTCCCAAGCCTTTCCTGACGTCCACTGAGCGAGGGCTATATGTATATATGTATGTGGTTTGTTTGTTTATACTATTCTTATAACAAATGTAAAGCACTTTGGCCAACGAGAGTTGTTTTTTAAATGTGCTGTATAAATAAATGTGACTTGACTCTCCAATCCTGTCCTATCCATTTACCTATCTAACTGCTTCTTAAATGTTGGGATATTCCCAGCCTCAACTACCTCCTCTTGCAGCTTGTTCCATACATCCACCACCCTTTGTGTGTAAAAGATTACCCCTCAGATTCCTATGAAATATTTTCCCCTTCACCTTAAACCTATGTCTTTGGTCCTCGATTCACCTACTCTGGGCAAGAGACTGCATCTACTCGATCTATTTCTCATGATCTTATACACCTCTATAAGATCACCCCTCATCCTCCTGCACCCTAAGGAACAGACGCAGCCTCCTCAACCTCTCCCTATAGCTCAGACACTCTTATCCTAGCAACATCCTCGTAAATCTTCTCTGTACCCTTTCCAGCTTGATAACATATTTTCTGCAACATGGTGCTCAGAATTGAACACAATACTCTGAATGTGGCCTCACCAATGTCGTATACAAGTGCAACATGACCTCCCAACTTCTATACTCAATAGTCTGGCTGAAGGCCAATGTGGCAAAAGCCTTTTTGACCATCCGATCTACCTGCGGCTCAGGGAGCTATGCACCTGCATACCTAGATTCATTTGCACTACTCAGATCCCTACCATTCACTGTGTAGGTCCTACCCATGTTAGGCTTCCTAAAATGCAACACACTTTTCTGCATTAAATTCCATCAACTCAGCACACGTGGCCAATTGATCAAGATCCTGCTGAAAATGTTCACAACGATTGTTGAATATGGTATCAAATTAAAAGGAAGGTCATATATCTTTGCAAAGATTAATGTTAGGCCAGTCATCTGGGAACATTTTAGAAACAAGATGGGATGCTAAAATTAGTGTGGTAGTAGATTATGAGACGAAATTGGCATGAAATATGAAAAAGCATTAGATTTTCTACAAATATATAAAAAGGTATGTGGTTGTATTAGACCAGTGCTTCTTAAACTATTTCAGTGTCATTCACCCTTTAATCTTCATCACAAAATGTAATTCACCATCGACTAAATTTTCTTATGTTGTTTGGTTATTTTCGTCTTATTCTCCCTTGTGTATAAATTTTTATATAACTTATTTTGTCACATGAGCAAAAACATAAATTAACTCATTTCTGAAATGTTTATTTTATTCAACCTTTTGAACATCCTAAAAATATGTAAAGAAAACTAGGAGTGAATGAGTGAAAAAAAAAGTTTAATTAGCACTGGAGTTGGAAAATCATTCAATTAGAATGATAAAAAACATTCCAACATCTAAACACTGGGCTTCAGCCCCCACCCTACCCTTAAGGGCTTTGATTACTGCAATTCTTTTCTTGGAAAAGCAGCTCAAAAAAACATGCTCTTCCCTTTTACAGTAAATTTGGGAAATATCCTGCTACTTTGAAATTAGAAAACCATAGGTAGAGAGAAAAAAACATCAAATTTCCAGCTCCACTGCCATTAAAACCAATAAGAGCTTACTAACCACTTAAATAGCAATGCCTTTTTTAAATATAGAAAAAAATATATAAATATCTGAATAAATTAAGTAATTCACCCTTCATTCACCCCTCTAGTTTCATTCACCCCAAAATAATTTCATTCACCCTTGGGTGATCCATTCACCAGTTTAAGAAGCATTGTATTAGATACTGATCCTTTAGACGATGAGACTGGGGAATTAACAATGCAAAATAGATTTTGAACTGGTGTTTTGGGTTACCACAACATAAGACACTAAAGTAATTCCAAGAGAAATAGGTGTGAGAAAAACTGAGAAAGGACCTTAAAATAATTAATAGATAAAGGAAAATCCCCCAAAAAATCTACGTACGTTTAGGGCAAAAAGAAGAATAGAGAGAATAGTACTTCTTTCAGATCAACTGGTAATTTGCGTGGAGCTCCAGGAGATGGGCACGGTATTAATTATTCTCATCTTTATTTACCAAGGAGAAATAAATGAATGCTAGGGAAATCAGAAAAGTAAACATTGATGTCTTAGAGAATTCCCATAATAGCAGATGGCATATTGGATATCTTAAAATGCAATAAGGTAGATAAATCCCTGGGACCTGATCATCTATATCCTAAGGCATAGTGGGAAGCTAGGGAATAAATTGTGGGAGCTTTGTAATAGATATGTATATCATTGATAGCATTGATGAGGTGCTAGAAGACTGGCAGGTAGCTAATATTGTGCCTTTAAGAAAGACTGCAAGGAAAAGCCTGGGAAGTACAGACCACTGAGCCTATCATTGCTGATGGATAAGTTATTGGAGGAGATTCTGCGAGACAAGATCTACGTGCATTCCCAAAGGTAAGGACTGATTAGTCAGCATAGTGTTGAGCATGGGAAATAGTACCTCACCAATTTCATTGAGTTATTTTGAAGAGGAGACCAAAAAGATTGATGAGGGCAGTGTATATAATATAGTCCGCATGCACTGTAACAAAGCCTTTGATAAGGTACCACATTGTAGGCTACCCTGGAATGTTAGATCACATAGGATCCAGGACAAGTTAGCCAATTGGATATGAAATTGGCTTGAAGATAGAACAGAGGGTGGTGGAAGAGGGTTGTTTCTCAGACTGGAGGACTGTAACAAGTGGCGTACCACAGGGATTGGTGCTGGGTCCATTGTTGTTCATTATCTATATTAAAAAATTGGATGTGAATGGAGATGGTACGTTTAGTGAGTTTGTGGAAGTTACTAAAGTTGGTGGGATATTGGACTATACCACCAAATTAGTGTTTGTGTCTGTGCTGAAAATGTTACCTATACAAACTCTCATCTGGCTGCACATGATCCACATCTCTCCTTGAACTGCATATCCACATGCCTATGCAAACGTCTCTTCAATGCCACTATCATATCTGACTCCAGCACCGTCCCTGGCAGGACATTCCAGCACTCACCACCCTGACAGGAGTATATCAAATTATAAGAGGTCTAATAGGTTGGTCAGTCAGAACCTTTATCCCAGGGTGGAAATATTGAATACTAGAGGGCATAGCTTAAAGGCGCGAGGACCAGTGTAGATGGGACATGTTGGTCGGGAATGCTGGACTGAAGGGTCTGTTTACATGCTTCTTGACGATGACTCTATGTGTAAAAAAATGTGCCCCACACATCTCCTTTCAACTTTGCCTCCCTCAAATTAAAGCTATGGACAATAGACAATAGGTACAGGAGTAGGCCATTCGGCTCTTCGAGCCAGCACCTCCATTCAATATGATCATGGCTGATCATCCCCAATCAGTACCCCGTTCCTGCCTTCTCCCCATATCCCCTGACTGCTATTTTTAAGAGCCCTATCTAGCTCACTTGAAAGCATCCAGAGAACCTGCCTCCACTGCCCTCTGAGGCAGAGAATTCCACAGACTCACCACTCTCTGTGAGAAAAAGTTTCCTCATCTCCGTTCTAAATGGCTTACTCCTTATTCTTAAACTGTGGCCCCTGGTTCTGGACTCCCCCAACATCGGGAACATGTTTCCTGCCTCTAGCGCATCCAAACCCTTAACAATCTTATTTGTTTCAATGAGAACTCCTCTCATCCTTCTAAACTCCAGAGTGTACAAGCCCAGCTGCTCCATTCTCTCAGCATATGACCATCCCGGGAATTAACCTTGTAAACCTTCCCTCAATAGCAAGAATGTCCTTCCTCAAATTAGGGACCAAAACTGCACACAATACTCCAGATGTGGTCTCACTAGGGCTCTGTACAACTGCAGAAGGCAGAACTACAACTCTGTACAATGCCCTCTCCTATTGGATATTTCCACCCTGGGATAAAGGGTCTGACTGTCTATCCTATCATGCCTTTTATAATTTTATATACTCCTATCAGGTCTTCCATTAACCAACTATTCTTCAGAGAAAATAATCCAAGTCTGTCTAACCTCATCCTGTAGCAATTACCACCTAATCCAAACCTCTCTGCACATCCTTCGTGCATTGGACGACCAGAACTGCACACAGTACTCCAATTGTGGCCCAACCAAAGTCCAATAAAACTGTATCATAACTTTGTGATTTTTACACTCAATGGCCTAACCAATGAAGGAAGGCATACCATATGACTTTGTTAACACTCTGTCTATTGTGTTGCCACTTTCAGGGAGTTATGGACTTGGATCCATAATATACACTCTGTATATCGATGCTGCTAAGGGTTTTGCCATTGATTGTATATTTACCCCTTACATTCGATCTCCTAAAGTGCAAAACTGCACACTAGCTCAGATTAAACTCCATCTGCCATTTTTCCGTCTATTTCTCTCGCTGATTGATATTCTGCTGTTTTCTTTCACATCCTTCCTCACATTATGCGACTCCAGCAATCTTGGTATCATCTGCAAACTTTCTAACCAATCCATCTACGTCAACTTCTATCATTGAGCTTGTTCTGAATCCATACAACCAAATCAAGGTTAATCCTGTGCATATTAATTTTCTGGACCAGCCTATCATGGGGGACTTTATCAAATGCCATACTAAAATCCACATAGAGAACATCAACCACCCTACCCTCATGTAAATGGAAGGTACGGCATTTTGATGAGATCAACCAGGGCAACACATGTACAGTAAATGGCAGCACTCTGGGAATGTGGTAGAACAGAAAGACCGAGGGGTGAAGGTGCATAATTCCCAGAAAGTGCCAAATAGAGTGGTGAAGAAGGCATTTGGTACTGAATGTTTGCTTTAACGGTCGTGTTATTACGTATACGTGTTGGAACATTGTGTTACAGCTGTACAAGACATTGATATGGCCACATTTGGAGTATTCAGTACTGTTCTGCTTTAGGAAGGATGTCATTAAACTAGATGATTTATGAGATTAAAAGTTTCAGTTATAAAGAGAGGTTGGATAGACTGTCTTTTCTTCCCAGAGCAAAGGAGGCTTACGGTGACTTTATAGAGATTTATAAAAGCATAAGGGTCAGAGAGCAGGTAAATCACCATGAACTTTACCCTGGTGCAGCAGAATCTAAAATTAGAGGGCATTAGTTCAAGGTAAGATTTGCAGGTTTTAATAGGGACCCGAGAGGCAACTTTGTCATAAAGAACTTAGCGCATATATGGAACGAGTTACTTGCGGAAGTGGTAGAGGCGAGTACAATTACATTACAAAAGACTCTTGGACAGGAAAAGTTTGGAAGGATATGATTAGCCTGATTAGGCAACTCGGTTGGAATCGATGAGTTGGGCCAAAGGGCCTGTTTCGTGCTGTATATCACTCTATGATTCTTGCTTGCTCTCATGTAATTTGTTTCCCCTTGAAGAAAATGCACACAGAAAGGCATATAATATTACAGATCTAGCTTTGCCAATGATTTATGTGAGTTTCCAAGATTTAATTTATAACCAGACTCCAATGAAATCCATCCTGGGCAGACTGGTTAATAACAACGTCACTGAATGACTGATGGTGACCTCCACACCCTTCCCTCATGCTGTCTTTATTACTAAATTAATGCCTTCATTTTACCCACTTCTTATTCCAATGAGTATAACCTGGCCCTTATTACTTTATCCCTTCATGCCAAAGTTAATCTGGAGGATAACAAATACAGTACAACCTTCTTGGCTTCAGGGCACTTGTGTTTAAATACCAGGGCTCTGAAATTCCATGCAACAGTGGAATGTTTCCCCCATTCTGCTTAAAGTTTTAATTTACTTTATCGCCAACCAAGCCCCCATTTTTTCCACCTTAGTTGAATTAGAATCTTAGATTGTATGGAACAAAACATGCCCTCTCGTCCTTGCCAACCACAATGGATATCAATGCTAATCCCATTTGCCCATATCCCTCAAAGCCTTTCCTATCCATTTACCTGTCCAAATGATTTTTAAATGCTGTAACTCTCTGCCTCCACCACCTCCTCTGGCACCTTGTTATCAATAAGCACCAGCCTGTGTGGAACAACTTACCCCTCAGATCTACTTTGAATTTCTCCCATCACCTTCAACTTGTGCCTTCTAACTCTAGACTTCCCTGCTCTATGACAAAAAATCTGACTATCTTTCCTATCTACTGTATATTCCTCGTAATTTTACAAACCTCCACAAGGTCACATCTCAGCCTTTAACATTCCAGTGACAGTAAATCCAGCTAATCCCATCTCTCTCTGTGACTACACCCTTCCATTTTATGCGGCATCGTGGTGAATCTCTTCAGTACTCTTGCTCTCTATCACATCCTTCCTGTAGTGTGGTGACCAGAGCTATGTGCAACATTCTAAATGTGGTTTAGCCATCGTTGTCTACAACTGAAATCTTATGGCCCAACTCAGTACACGGTGAATGGCAGAGCTCTGGGGAGTGTTGTGGAGCAGAGGGATCTAGGAGTGCAGGTACATAGCTCCTTGAAAGTGGCATCACGGGTAGATAGGGTGCTCAAGAAAGCTTTTGGCACATAGGACTTCATCAGTCAGAGTATTGAGTATAGAAATTGGGAGATCATGTTGCAATATATGATATTGGCAAGGTTTTGGTCACCATGTTATAGGAAAGATGCTATCAAGCTAGAAAGGGTGCAGATAACATTTATGAGGATGTTGCCAGGACTCGAGGGCCTGAGCTGTAGAGAAAGTTTGAGCAGGCTAAGACTCTATTCCTTGGAGCTCAGGAGGATGTGGGGAGGGGGGGGGGGGGGGGGGGGGGGGGGGGGGAGGGTAGGGAGGGGAGGGGGTCTTATAGAGATGTCCAAGATCTTGAGAGGAATAGATCAGGTATATAGATTAGGAATAGATCAGCCAGACAGGCAGCATCTCTGGAGAGAAAGAGTGGGTGACATTTCGGGTCGAGACCCTTCTTCAGACTGATGTCAGGGGAGTGGGCAGGACAGAGATAGAATGCAGTCGGAGACAGTAAGTCTGGTGGAAGAACTGGGAAGGGGATGGAGAGAGAGGGATAGCAAGGACTATTTGAAGTTAGGTGTATGCACTGTCCTTTACCCAGTGTAGGCAAATTGAGAACAAGAGGACACAAGTTTAAGGTGGGGGGGGAGGAGTTTCATTGGAACCTGAGGGGTAACTATCTTGTACAAAGTGTGGCGGGTATATGGAACGAGCTGCCAGGGGAGGTAGTTGAGGCAGGTACTATCGTTACATATAAGAGGCAATTGTGTAGGATAGGTTTGGTGGGACCAGAGTAGATGGGGCATGCTGCACTGGGGCCAGTGTGGGCTGGTTGTGCTGAGGAGCCTGTTTCTACACGGTATGACTATAACTCATATTTATTCCTCAACTTGAATCACTGAAACATTTAACTAAGTGACTGACCTCATTGCCGCCAGTGGGAACTTGATGTGTGTAACTTGTGGCATTTCCAATACTACAAAATTACAATACTTCAGGTGATCCTGAAATTGTGAATTTCACCATCTAAATGTAAATCCTGGCCTCTTTCTTTATCAATCGGAACCTGATTGCAAAAAAGGTAAGTTGTTGGGCCTGTAACAAAGTGACATTTACAGTGTTGGGAGCAAATATACCTCCTGACCATCTTCAGTATCTTGTAGAGATGGAAATAAAGGATAACTTGAATGTTTATTTTAGCTTAACAGTCAACTCGATGCAGATATGTTCATACTCCCAATGTTTGGCACATTGTTAAGGTTTGACCTTAGGGTTTGGCACACATCCAAATGTTGACATTCTTTCTTCTCATTATTGAAGATTACATAATCTTCAAAAACTTAGAAACTTGTACATTCCATTTTTTTGCTGTTTAAATAGCGCTGTTGGTTACCCTGGTGCTGGTTTGAACGTTACAAAAAGTGAATCATCACAAAACATTCTATTAATCATTCAGGGTCACAGTTAGCCTGGCAATGTATTGAAACTAATATTTCCCTCTAGCTTCAGGATCAATTATCCTGCCACATTCTCCTGCCACCTTCATTCTTCTGCCAACCAGATACACATTGGGCAAATCAATTGGATCCAGCAAGTCTTTGGAATGCAGGAGGAAATTGGATCACACAGAAGAAACCCACATGGTTACTAGGGATACATGCAAACTTCATGTAATGCACTTTGGGAAGTCAAATTCCGGTAGGACGTAGAGAGTAAACGACTGGGAGCCCTGACATGTTGATGTACAGTGAGATCGTGCGGTGTATGTCGATAACCACCTGAAAGTGGCAAGACGGTTAGGCAAGAAGGCATTTGCTAGACTTCATAATCCACATCATGGAGTATAGCTGGTCCATCATATTGTAGCCGTAGGTCGCACATGGTGTACTGTGGTTAGCATTGGTTGGGTCACCCTTGGTGTACTGTTGTAGCATTGGTTGGGTCACACTTGGTGTACTGTGTCCACTTCTGGTCACCAAGCTATAGGAAAGATATTGTAGCAATGGTCAGAGGGCAGAAGAGATTCACCAGAATATTGCCATGAATGGAGGAGATTGGATTAGCTGTATTCACACTGTAATGTGAGATGTTGGGGACGATGTTGTGGTCGTGTATAAAATTATGAGGGGCAGAGATAGGATAGATGGTCATAGTTTTATTCCCAGGGTGGGTGTCTAGAATTAGAAGGCACAGTTTTAAGGTGAAAGCAGTGAAACTTAAAGAAGATCTGAGGAGCAAGTTTTCCCCATACAGAGAGTGGTGATTATCTGAAATTAGTTAACAACGCAGGTACTGGAAGCAAATATAACTATAACATCTAAAAGGTGTTTGGAGAGCTATGTTGAAAGGAAAAACATTGAGGGGAACAGGCCTAATGCGGGCAATCAGATTAGCATAGATAAGCAAAACACTAAATGCTGGAGGAACTTTGCGGGTCAGGAAGCATCTGTGGAGGACAGGAGACGTTTTGGGTCGGGACCCTTCCTCAGACTGCAGCATCTGCAGTTTCTTGAGTCTAGTATAGATAGGCGATCAGTTATCATGGACAAACTGAGGAGAAAGGGTCCATTTCAGTGCTGTGTGATTTTGAGATTTCTATGATTCTGTGCAGGTAGTGCTCGAGATTAGAATCGAACCTGGAATTCTCGGAATCAGGATGTATTTGTATTCACTTCTGCACCACTGTGTCAACGTTGTCCATTTCAGCGTGGTGCTCTGCAATGATGTACATTCTCATGCTACTAGGCAAGTGTAAACATTGTAGCTGGCTTTTAAAGGAATTTATCACAGATGTTCAGCTCCAAGGCACTGGTACTACTGAATGAGTAACAGCTGCAGTCATGCAAGGCAGAGAGGAAGGTGTTCCCCCGTGGTCAGAGGGACCTGGAGGTGCTGGTGATGTATGATGCTCATGGAGGTATGGTCATTGTGCATGAGAGAAGGCACGGAGATCCTCCAGGGTTACATTCGGGCAAACCCAGCAGGATTTTGCTGTCTTTGTAAAATTACAACTGCTGTTTCTGAATGGCTGCACTTTGGGCAGGCCTGCAATGCTGATAAAAACTCATCTGCTACTGTGAACCGAAGCAAAGGTAGATGAAATCTCCTCTTTGATTTTGGAGTTCAGACACCTTCTCCCCATACGCCCCTGCTAATGCACCAGCGAGCAGAAAACTGAGATGAACAGAGAACGTGTGTTGGAAAGAACTGCAGAAGCTGATTTAAATCAAAGATAGACACAAAATGCTGGAGCAGCTCAGCGGGACAGGCAGCGTCTCTGGAGAGAAGGAATGGGTGACATTTCGGGTCGAGACCCTTCTTCAGACTGAAGTAGCATCTCGTCCCGAAACTTCACCCTTCTTCAGACTTCAGAAGGGTCTCAACTCAAAACTTCACCCATTCCTCTCCAGAGATGCTGCCTGTCCTGCTGAGCTACTCCAGCATTTTGTGTCTATCAGGGACCAGCAACATCAACCGGGAACAGCCTCACAATAGAATCTTGACCTCCACCCATGAGGCACTCAAGTAACACATGCAAAGTTGAATTTGTGGTTGTAAAGGTCCTGCCCTTTACATCTTGTCTTGCAAGAGTAACAGGATTAGTAAAATTATCTGCTCTGGGAACATGAACAGCGAGGTTGAATCTGCAGGCACAACCGCATTTCTGTTAATGTAATTTGAAGATGATAAAAAAAGAGCTAGGAAAAAGAAAATCCTACATAATAAAGAAATTGAGATGATTTTTTCCCCGCAATGGGCACAAAGGTTCTCAGTAATACGCAGAAGGTGGCTGTGCTCTGGGTTAATCTAATTTCCAACAGCACAGTGGGTTATTGTTTCCAAAATGGAATTGTGTGAACATGTTTCTAACCCAACTCGTCTTTGTCTGTGGAAAATATTGCTGAGCTAGGGAAAGAGATACTTGGAAGCTGGGCAGCACGGTGGCGCAGTGGTAGAGTTGCTGCCTCACAGCGCGTGCAGCGCCGGAGACCCGGGTTCGATCTCGACTACGGGTGCTCTCTGTACAGAGTTTGTACGTTCTCAGCGTGACCGTATGGGGTTTTTCCGAGATCTTCAGTTTCCCCCCACACTCCAAAAACATACAGGTTTGTAGGTTCATTGGCCTGGTAAAAGTGTAAAATTGTCCCTGGTTTGTGTAGGATAGTGTTACTGTGTGGGGATCGCTGGTCAGCGTGGACTCGGTGGGCCGAAGGGCCTGTTACCATGCTGTATCTCTAAACTAATCTGGTCAGGAGGGGTGGAAAGGGCCTTCAAGAAGGATGGAAGGATGGGAAGGTTTAGGGAGTGAGCTCCAGAGTAGCAGGCAGCAGAATATTGGACTGTGGATACACACAGCGAGGCAAAAGGAGGTGCAGGTGGAGGGCAGAATAACAGGGATGTAATGGAGGGACAGGTTAAACAGGTGCTTTAAGACTTTGTCCAAAGATCTGCTTTTCTATAAGTTTATAACAGATTCTGAGTGTTTCAAAATCTTTCAACAACATATTAAATTGTTTGATGGCTCAGTTTAACTTCTGCCCAACTCAATAAGGGAACAATTCCCTACACAGGGCCTCACCATCAACGCTTTCCCCCTGGAATCTCCAGAAGGTCGAGTCGCAGGTAGATAAGGTGGTCAAAAAGGCTTTTGGCACTTTGGCCTTCATCAGTCAGAGTATTGAGTATAGAAGTTGGGAGGTCATGGTGCTGTTGTATTAGACATTGTTGAGACCACAATTAGAATAGTGTTCTAATTGTGGTATATACTGGGCACCATGTTATATGAAAGATATTGGTCAAGCTTGAAAGGGTTCGGAAAAGATTTACGAGGATGTTGCCAGGACTAGAGGGTGTGAGCTATTGGGTGTGGTTGAGTAGGCTGGGTCTCTATTCCTTGGAGCGCAGGAGGATGAGGGGTGATCTTATAGAGGTATACAAAATCATGAGAGGAATAGATCAGGTAGATGCACAGTCCTTTGCCCAGAGTAGGGGAATCGAGGACCAGAGGACATAGGTTCAGGATGAAGAGGAAAAGATTTAATAGGAATCCGAGGGGTAACTTTTTTCACACAAAGGGTGGTGGGTGTATGGAACAATCTGCCAGAGGAGGTGGCTGAGGCTGGGACTATCCCATTGTTTAAGAAACAGTTAGACAGGTACATGGATAGGACAGGTTTGGAGGGATATGGACCAAGCACAGGCAAATGGGACTAGTGTAGCTGGGACATTGCTGGCCCTTATGGGCGAGTTGGGCCGAAGGGCCTGTTTCCACACTGTATCACTCTGTGACTATGACTCTAAGCTGCCACTGAGAAGAACAAAAGTTTAGAGAATATTTAAATGCAGTCGGGTTGTTGACACTGCTGGTGTGAATCATTTTATAGCAGAATAAATATTTCCACCCTATTAAACAAGCCAGGCTTGTTTTGTATCGTTGAGCTATTAGGCTTGACAGTACAAATAATAACAAACAACCTATTAAAATGTTTTTTGTGTCAATCTCCGGTTTAAACCAGCATCTGCAGTTCCTTCTTACACAAACCAGAAACATTGTTTTGTTATGCTCAAATACTGACCAGGGGCAGGGATCTCATGCATTGGGTATTAACCTCACCACCATCGAAGGAATCTCTAGGAGGCACTGCCTCAAACAGGTGGCCAGCATCATCACAATGACCCACGCCCTTATTACACCCTGCCACCGGGAAGTATCTCGGTACACATAACAATAATAAACTATACCCACGGCAAGCTGCTCCAATAAACTGGCAAACACAAGGACTTGAATCTCATCTGATTACGACAAGTTCAGAAGTTGATTGAAGTCTACTTCAGTCACCAGTTGTACCAGTTTTATTTTAGTCACTGCTAGCTACAGATTCTGCCCATTAATCTTCCGTGGGATGTATGAAGCAGGTAAGTGGTCTGTCTGTGAAGCCTCAGGCAGCCCTTTGATCACCTGCGTTCTCCAAATTAGCATCATTCAAAAGGTCGCTACCCCCCCCCCCCCCACCCCCAATCAGTTCGGAATCTTTCCCTCAAGCTCCAGTTTCCTTCCTTAAGATGCTCAGTAAAAAACAATTTCTTCCACCAAGACTTTGGTCACCAGTTTATTATCACCTTATATGATTTGATGCACACTCGCTTTTTGTTCTTTTATATTAACTGTGTAAACAAATATATCTGGTTCAGAAAACTTTGCTGTATCGAGAGCTCGTCTCCAACAAACCGAAACACTGTTGCATATTTTCTCAGCCATTGTTAGTACGGATAATTTTGAAAATAATTAAAATAGGCCAGGGGCCTCAGGAAATTAGCACTTTCTACAACAAATAGATCCATCAGTTAGCTCAATCATTATACTCCTTAATGAGCCTGAATCTCATTTCTATCATTCATTCAACTCCAGCCTGCAATTACTCTGAGCTGTTCCAAAATGATGTTATTACTGTATAATTCCTATTTAGCGAAGCATGAAAGAGGCCATTTCTACCTTTTGATTAACACAATGTTATAGAAGTAGTGATGAGAAATATTTGCATATTTCTACAACACTGCCTTTGTTATAAAGACAGAGTTTAATGCTGAACTTCTTTCTACTCGTTGACAGGAGGGCAAGAGTTCAACATGCTTCAGAATGTCTACTGCAAGAATGCACAATTATCATTGAGCATCACCTCCTGAACTGTAAATGGAGTGAAACCCTACAACAACTCATAGGATTGCAACCTATTAAACAGAGGAACTGAAGATCACAGAGGAAACCCACGCAGTTTGCAGGGAGAACGTACAAACTCCGTGTAGACAGGCACACGTAGTCAGGATCAAACCCGGGTCTACTGGTGCTGTAAGGCAGCAACTCTACCACTGTGCCATCGTGCTGCCTTTCTGTCTTATATTAAATCACGCAACCAATTCTCCCTACAACTTGATGTCTGCCAGCTGTGTGCATAGTCCTGGCACATCTGTTCATACACAGTCACAGAACAGTCAACACAGGGGGTCCATCAGGCCCTCGGGAGTTCTTAGTCTGATCTAAACAATTAGTCTCGCTATTCCCCACAGCCCTGTTTTTATCTCTTTTCAACAATATAGCACTTTTTTTTTTCTTTTTTTTTTTTTTTAAAAGCTTCTGTTAATTTCTTCTGCCTTCCATTCTGGTTTTCCACCCGAGTTCAGAATTATACAGTGTAATGAAAAATATTAATTTTGTAAGGTTTGGATGTAAGATTTAAGTAAGTTGAAGAAGCTTAAATCAGACAGGGCCATTGAAGAATATAAAGCAAGCAACAAAGAACTGGAGCAAGTGATTAGAATGGCCAAAAAGGGCTGTGAAGTGGCTTTGGCGAGTCAGATTAAGGAAAATCCCACAACATTTTGAATGTACATTAAAAACAAGATGGTAACAAGGAAGTCAAGGGTAAAGAAGGGAATTTGTACTATGAGACAGAGGATGTAGGAGAGGTACTTTGTATCTGTATTTAGCAAATGCAAAGGACATGGAGGGCGGTGCGATCAGCATGGAGAATACTAATATGCAAGGGCAGGTGAGATCGAGAATGAGATGCTGTTGGGGCTCTTGAAGAGCATTAAGATGGATAAATCCCCAGGACCTAATGGGATCTATAATAGACAATAGAAAATTGGTGCAGCAGTAGGCCATTCGGCCATTCGAGCCAGCCATGATCATTCACTGTGATCATGGCTGATCATCCACAATCAGTGCCCCATTCCTGCCTTCTCCCCATATCCCTTGACTCCGCTATCCTTAAGAGCTCTATCTAACTCTCTCTTGAAAGCATCCATAGAATTGGCCTCCACTGCCTTCTGAGACAGATAATTCCACAGATTCACAACTCTCTGGGTGTAAAGGTTTTTCCTCATCTCCATTCTAAATGGCCTACCGCTTATTCTTAAACTGTGGCCCCTGGTTCTGGACTCCCCTAATGTCAGGAACATGTTTCCTGCCTCTAGCCTGTCCAATCCCTTAATAATCTTATCTATCAAAGTTTATTAAGAGAGGAGATTGCACGGGCCTTGATGAAGATCTTTGCATCTTCTCTAGCCACAGGCAAGCCTCAGGAGTACTGGAGCCAATGTTGTTCTTGTTTAAGAGAAGCAGAGATAATGCAGGAAATGATAGGCCGGTGAGCCTCATGTCAGTGTAAAGCTAATGGAGAGGATTCTTTGGGATAGGATTTACTGAAATTTGGAAGAGAATGGGTAGATTGAGGACAGTCAGCATGGCTTTGTCAGTGGCAGCTCATGTCTTGATTGAGATTTTTAATGAAATAATGAAGGTAGGACGGTGATTAAGGTAGGATGGTGGATGTTGTCTACATGGATTTTGATAAGTAAGTAATTTGATAAAGTCCCATATGGTAGACTGATCCAGAAGATTAAAACATATGTTATTCACGATGACTCGTTCATATGGATTCAGAAATGGCTTACCCATCTAGTCCGCGCTGACCAGCGATCCCTGCACATTAGCACTATCCTACACACACTAGGGCAATTTACATTCATACCAAGCCAATTAACCCACAAAACTGTACGTCTTTGGAGTGTGGGAGGAAACCTAAGATCTCGAAGAAAACCCACACGGTCATGGGGAAAACGTACAAATTCCATACAGACACAGAAGTCTGAAGAAAGGTCTCAACTCAAAATGTCACCTATTCCTTTTCTCCAGAGATGCTGCCGGACATGCTGAGTTACTCCAGCTTTGTGCCTTTTTTTGGTTTAAACCAGCATCTGCAGTTCCTAAACAGATAGAAGCAGGAGTTGTCCATTCAGCTCACCACACATGCTGTGTGTGGAATAAGACCATGACCTTAACACCACATTCCTGCTCTAATCCATAGATAATCCTTTACCAGATAAAGCACCAACAGAATACAATTTGGTCTAGGCTGCCTCTACGATATACCTTGATCCCTACCCCAAAATACAACCTCCGGCCCATGCTCACAATCCAGCAGCATCAACGTGTTCATTACCACATCCAACTGCAATCAATGAGGCCGTCAGCATCTTCACTGCAAGAAAAGCAATTTGACCAAAGAAATAGTTATTTATCATGACATTTTTACAGGAATAATTAGCTAGAGCATGACAGGAAGATTAAAATTAATACCAAAACCGAAAATCTATTTCAGAATCCTCATTTATTAAAAAATATTTGATTATTGACAGAGAAGATCCCATGTGTAATAATGTGGAGATTGGTTGTGTCAATATGTATGAGGTAGTTAATGAAAGCTAAGAGAAGTCAGCAAAGGTGAATCGACTAAAAAAATCTCAAGTAGACAAAACAATTTATGTTAGATGAGCATATTGCATTTTGATTTTGGCCTCAGCAGAACTGGGTTAATCGGCATCAAAGTTGGAAAAATTATTTCTATTCTCCAAAATTGCACATGAACCTGATAATTATAAACATTCATGCTGTCGCACTGAAGTTATTATTTCTTAAATATCTTGTTTGTTAAGAAATGGTTTCGATATTTTTTTGCACTGTAGGGATTCTCTAATTTCATTTGTCTATTAAATATTTTTTTCACTCTCAAAACATCTTTCATTAATAGGAGAAAGCCATGAATAGATCAATTAATTTAATTCCAAAATTCTTTAATAGGAGAAAATATAAAAGCATTTTATCAGGATGCATCACAGCTTGGTTTGGGAATAGCTCCATCCGAGACCACAAGAAATTGTAGCGAATTGTAGACGCAGCCCAGACCATCACACAAATAAACCTCCCTGCCATTGACATCTCACACAATACCAGCAGCATAATCAAGGATGAGTCACACCCTGGCCACTCCATCTTCCCCCCTCTCCCATCAGGCAAAGTGTGAAAACGCACACCTCCAGATTCAGGGACAGATTTTTCCAGCTGTTATCCCACAACTGGACCATCCTACCATATGCAGAGAGCAGTTCCGAACTACTATCTACCTCATCAGGGACACTCAGACAATCTTGATCAAACTTTACTGGCTTTACCTTGCACTAAACGTTATTCCCTTATCATGTATCTCTACACTGTGAATGGCTCGATTGTAATCATTTATTATCCTTCCAGTGGCTGGTTTGCACGCAACAAAAGCTTTTCACTGTACACGTGATAATAAACTAAACTAAACTGAACTTTTCTTGATGACATATCAATGCACTAAGGATCATGGCCGGAAATGAAGGAATAGAAAATGTAGAATTTCCTTCCAATTCCTTCTGGATATTAAACAAAAGTAAGATCTGCATTTACATTCTGCATTTTTCACTCCATTTAGGTGGTATCGTAACTGAAAATTGTCATCAAAATTTATGGCAAGATCTAGTTCTGCTGGGCATGTTAGCTGTAGAATGGAAGGTACACAAATGCTGGAGAAACTCAGCGGGTGCAGCAGCATATATGGAGCGAAGGAAATAGGCAACGTTTCGGGCCGAAACCCTTCTTCAGACTGATGGGGGGGGGGGGGGGGGGGGAGAAGAAAGGAAAAAGGAGGAGGAGCCCGAGGGCTGAGGGAGAGATAGGGAGGGGAGGAGACAGCAAGGGCAAACAAAATTGGGAGAATTCAATGTTCATGCCCTAGCCTGAATGGAGTTTAACGCATATAAATATGAGAATTTAGTTTGTTTAGTTTATTGTCACGTGTACTGAGATACATTGAAAAGGTTTGTGTTGCGTGCCAAGCAGTCATCAGAAAAAACAAAACGATTACAATCAAGCCACAGTGGATAGAGACATGATAGGAGAAGTTCGATCAAGGATAGACCGAGGGTCACCAATGAGGTAGATAGTAGTTCAGACTATTTTGAGACTATGAAATGAACACCGTGTTCACTTTAAAAAAGTTTAATATTCATATTTTGGGATCGATTTTGGGAGGAATATTTACATGAAGTGGTTTTCTGTTACTGATTAGAATTTTTGTCTGTGTACATACTCTTTGGAAATAAACTTCTGATATTTTATTTGTCAAGAGCATTCTTACAATTTTGTTTACACGTATGCATAGGACTTTGTCTGGTTTTGGAAATTATTACAACAGAATTCTAAACTGAATTTGAAGGTAAATTTTAAACTTCAACAAGGCATAGGAAGCATCTGGATATCGATGAGGCTTGGATCAAGACGAGCTTAATACTTTTACTGTGTACTGAAATAAATAACTATGCCTGTTATTGTATGGCATTGGCAACATATTCACTCAATTTCTACTGTCAGATTACATGCAAACTCCAAATTACATTTTCCACAGAAGATAACTGCTTTTAATTACCTTTAACTTCTGGCAGTTGAAAATTTCACGTTGGCTGAATCAAAAAACACTGTTCATAACTCATTTTTCACAGACGTTATCTGTAAACAGAAATACTATAAATGTGAGATGGAGGCATTGAAGTACAATTAATAAACTATTAACCCAGGGGTTTGGACTAACGATCAGTGGCCCGAGTCCATATCAAACCTAGAAATGCATTCTTCAAGTGTTACAACAATGATTTTTAAGAACATCAAAACTACCTTTTGCTCATTATTCCATAAACCTTTATATGCCAGCATCAAAAGAGTTCCACAGACTTATGAATGGCATTAGATAATGCTTTGAGTAATCTCAAGAACTATAAATATATACAGAGAAGATTGTCTAGACAAAACTAAATTTTATGTGACAATGTGAAACAAATATGTTTTCATCCCTTTCCAATGGAAAGAAATGAACCTCTTGCATCTATTACACCTTTAACATAATTAGGATATCATGTTGCACAACCGCAACTTTAAGGACCCTATTAGATTTAGGATAGGTTTAGGTTTATTATTGTCACGTGTACTAAGCTTCAGTGAAAAGCACGCTATCCAAACAGTTCAGATATACCATACCCAAATATAATTAATCAAACTCAAGTACAATAGATATTGCAAAGAGGAAGAGTGTAGCATATAGTCCTCAGCACTGTAGCACATTAGTTCCATAGACACACGTCCAATGTCCGCAATGGCTTAGAGATGAATTGAACAGCACAATAACTTATGGAATGAGCTTTCAGAAGCCCGATAGCCCTGTCTCACAGTACGAGTTCATTCTAAGAGCTCTCCCGAGTTTGCCCTGATTCGAACTCGGAGATTTACTGTAATGGCCACTTGGCGGTACTCAGGGCTCTCGTGGACATTTTTCAACATGTTGAAAAACCTTCATGAGTCTTCCCGTGCTTACCTGCCGTTAGAGAGTCTTCCCGAGTACCTGCCGTTAGCGTTACGAGCCGCTAAGAGACGTCTCAGAGCTCCGACGTACCCGCTACGTTCATTCTCCGTGCTTACCACGAGTTTGATTTTTTTTTTTTTAAACATGTGAGAGCTCTTGGAATGAACTCGTACCATGGGACAGGGCTTTGATAACAGAGGGGAAGATGCTGTTCCGGAGTCTGGTGATGCGCACTTTCAAGCCTCTGTACCTTCTGCTGAACGGGAGCGGAGGGAAGAAGAAATAACCAGGCCGGTACAAGTATTTGATTATGTTGGCTGGTTTTTCAGAGGCAGCATAAAGTATAGATGGAGTTAACAGTGGGCAGACTGGTCAGTGTAATGGACTGGGTTACATTTACAACGTTCTGCAATTTCTTGCAGTCATGGGCAGGGCAGAGCTATTCCCAAACCAAGCTGTGATGCAACCCAACACTAAGCTTTCTGTGGTACATCTGTTTCAATTGTGATTACTATTGCACTGTAGATAAGTCTGCTACCCTGCTAGCAAAGGCAAGTTCCAACACACAAAAAACACTAATTGGCAAATGATTTGTTTCATTGGTGTTAATTGAGAGGCAAACAATAGCCAGGACACCTATTAGCACATCCAATTGTGTAGAAACCTCAACTGCTTTAAAAAAAAAAAAAAAATTGAAATTTTTTTATTAGAAGTACAGTAAATTACAGTAATACACATCACATATATCTTATTACATTTGTTGTACCACTTCGTTTTTCGAGCTTTAAAAAAGGTAGAAATAAAAGAAGTAAGGAAAGTGAGCAAGAGTCGTGAAGGTGCAGGAAAGTGTTGGGAAAACAAAGCCCCTTAGAGAAGAAGTTAGAGAAGGAAGTAAAGAAAGGAAATAGACCCTGGAAAGAGAAGAAAAAAAAGGAGAAACAATCGCTCTATTATAACACAAAACTCCACAAAAAAGGATATACCAACCGTATTTTTTTTTTTACCCCCCGTTACCAGATCCTGGTACCATTTATTTTTTAAATTACTATTGCACCTTATGCTATCATATTCTAAAGAACTGACTTAATTACGGGCTAATAATGGGAAAAAAGCTTATACTCAAATTCTGGAAAAACGCTCCAATACCAACAATAAAAATGTGGATTTCAAACATGTTCGAAACACTACACCTGGACGAGATGAGACTCCTCCTAGCAGGCAAAGCAGACCACTTCCAAAAGACGTGGTCTGCATTTATGGAACTATTACAAGCATAAGGTGCAACTGCTTTAAAATTAATGAAGATTTGTGATAATGATTGTTGTAGGAGGTGATGAAACTGTTGATGAGCAACAGTTGCCCTAGTATCGCTTTGAGTGGTAATGGCATTTTTTTAATTGTTTAATGGACCTGTAAATTAGAGGAGGGGTAATTCACCAATTACTAATTACAATCAGTGTCCTCAGCCCAAATTACAGATAGTGAGATTATTTTTGCTGGTGAGAGCAGCTGTTCAAAATCCTTTCCTGTCTGCAGTTCAAATTGGTCAATCAAAAATATAATTACCATGCTGACTGCTTGAGTCCACTCTGTAAGGACCTGGGCAATATCATCATAGAAAAACAGATGCAGGTGTAGGCCATTTGGCCCATTGAGCCAGCACCACCATGCAATATAATCATGGCTGATCATCTAAAATCTATAATTTCCTGCTTTTCCCCCATATCCCATGATTCCTTCAGCCCTAAGAGCTAAATCTAACTCTTTCTTGAAAACATCCAGTGCATTTCCCCCCACAGCACAACACAAGGCATAAGGGGCAAGCTTCGGGTGTACCCCCTATGGCATCAAAATTTGCCATCTCTTCCCCATCAGGGGAGCCACTGGGAGAGGAGCTAGATTCTAGCATTAATTATATGGCCTCACACCAGCTCCAGGATCCGGCCATGGAGGAAACTTCCACTAAATACCTTACCCCAGTCAACTGTGCCTCATTAAATGTCCCGGCAGTGAACCATTCTATCTGGGGCCACATTGGTCCCAGGAGGTCAGGAGGTAAAATTACAGAACATTTTAAAATTACTTACCTCAGGCTTCACGGCCTTTGCCAGGTCGGTCAATGGGGGGCCCCTCTCTGATGTTCAGCAGGACGCGATGGCATTAATGTGCAACGCACATTTTGAAATTAATGTTCTCTGAAAGAATGCCTTCCGTCCTGCTCTGAACCCTAAATTTGCAGCATTATGCAAGGCGGGGAACGTCCAACCACCTAAACTGCCATTCGGGGAAGATCTGCCAAAGCAGCTGAGGGAGCTGGATGATGAGGCTAAAACTGTCGGCCTTATCAAGGGCCCAACTCCTTCCAAGTCTTCATCCTTCCGACGGCAGTACCCCTGATAGTTCCTCCAGCCTTTTGTGTCTGGCTTTGGTTTAAACCAGCATCTGCAGTTCCTCCCTACACAACTTTCTTTGACTTTGTTGATTGTGAATTTGACATTCTTGCTGAAGGCATGATCTCACAAGCCAGGAACCAAAAACAACATTCTGAGTAGGAAGGAACTGCAGATGCTGGTTTACACCAAAGATAGACACAAAATGCTGGAGTAACTCAGCGGGACAGGCAGCATATGTAGAGAGAAGGAATGGGCGACATTTCGGTTTGAGACCAGTGGGGAGAAGGAATGGGTGACGCTTTGGGTCAAGACCCTTCTTCAGACCTCTGGAGAAAAGGAATGGGTGGTGTTTTGGGTCGAGACCCTTCTGCTGACCAAGCTTGTCTTGTTACAAGAGTTGGCAGGAAATCCAGATCTGGTCCTGATGTTCATGGGGAGACTGAGAGAGTGCAAAGGCTAGCTGGATGTACCCAAAGAACAAATATGGTCAGGGCAGAAATCCTGACAAATACTATGGCAGGATCATATTTTTCATTTATTGTTGTTGATGTGCTTCCTATTCAGCAACCTGTCAAACCAAAGGTCCGGCCAGCAGTTGCAGAATAAACCAATGTAAGGGGACTTCTGCCAGTGCTCTGTGGCACCTCGGTGTGGAGGAAATTGGAAATGTGAAGGGTGATAGATGCCTTTATGTTTGGATGGGCTGGAAGTGGTAATGATGCTTTTATATTCCCTCGCTGATGGAGGGAAAGAACAAAGGAAGACCTGGCGTGGGGGAACCACTGTGGAGGGAGGGGGAAGAACAATGGACAATGGGGACCTGGCGTGGGGGGGGACCGCTGGGGGGGGGGGGGAGAGCAAAGGAGGAGCCTGCGTACTTTGTAACGTTGTCAGCGCCGTAGGTGGCCGCTATTTATATACGTTGGGTATGGTGGCAAAGCATTTCACTGTGCCTTGTCACATGTGACAATAAAGTATTCCATATTGTGATTGGGTGGGGCATACCTTAGCGACGGATAGAATGTTTCTGATCTTCCTGCCTCCTCAGGATTATTGTAAAAGGCAATTTTCCTGGTGAATATGCAAGTCTTGCCTCCCTTCTGCATTTTAATTCATGACTTTCTGAAAACTTAGCGCAACAACTGCCCATTTTAAATTGAACTCAACATGGAAAAGAGTGAGGAAGCTACAATATTTGCCAATGTGGGAACCACAATGAATCACCTTCCATGTGTCCTCAATTTCCTGGATCTCATCCAATTCTTAACATCACCTCCTGTCCCCCCAATGCCCTCGCCTCTACCAATACACCCACGATCTGATCCAACGCAATATCGGAATTAATTTTGAGGTTGAAATGTCTTAAAAAAGAAAAGACATGGGAATTACATTAAATAAATGTATGGCAGTTTTCCAACTGAAATTATTTTGCGAAGAAAAAAACTGATTGTAAAGAAAATATGCAGAATGTTTTACATGAACTAAATCACCTAATTGCACTGTTGTTGTTCAATCTGGAAGGATATTTAGAAGCTGTTATAAGTGCAGAGGTGAGATGAGTAGGATGAATAGAACTAATGGTATGTGGCATATTAATGGTGTTTTCTTTGAACATTACAATATGTAAAGTTAATATGTCTAATCACACCCACTATGCACATTTCTGCATATGTTCACTGTTAATGAGCTCAGGGATTTTCAATGCATTTCTCCAGAACAAGAACCCAGTGGGCCTTAAGCATCTGATCTAGAAGCAACAGGCATATACATGGAGAATATATACATTGGGAGCAGCACAGTCGTGCAGCGGCAGAGTTGCTGTCTTACAGCGCCAGAGACCCAGGTTTGAGCTAGTACATTCTCCCTTTGGCCACGTGGGTTTTCTCTGGGTGTTCCGGCTTCCTCCCACACTCCAAAGACGTCCAGGTTTGTAGGTTAAAATTGGGTTTGGTAAAAATTGTAAATTGTCCTTAGTTTGTAGGATAGTGCTGGTGTACAAGGTGACCGCTGGTCAGTACAGACTCGGTGGGCCGAAGGGCCGGTTTCCGCACTATCTCAAAGGGCAAATATCATTGAAGATCAACAGCATTCATGTGTGACATGTGGGTGGGAGAATCAGCAGAACTATTGCAAATAAGAGGAATATTAGATTGTCAGAAAGAGGGATGACTTGTTTTCTCCTGATAGAAACATAGAAAACATAGAAAATAGGTACAGGAGTAGGCCATTCAGCCCTTCGAGCCTGCACCGCCATTCAATATGATCATGGCTGATCATCCAACTCAGTATCCTGTACCTGCCTTCTCTCCATACCCCCTGATACCTTTAGCCACAAGGGCCACATCTAACTCCCTCTTAAATATAGCCAATGAACTGGCCTCAACTACCGTCTGTGGCAGAGAATTCCAGAGATTCACCACTCTCTGTGTGAAAAATGTTTTTCGCATCTCGGTCCTAAAATATTTCCCTCTTATCCTCAAACTGTGACCTCTTGTTCTGGACTTCCCCAACATCGGGAACAATCCTCCTGCATCTAGCCTGTCCTACCCTTTAAGAATTTTGTAAGTTTCTATAAGATCCCCCCTCAATCTTCTAAATTCTAGCGAGTATAAGCCGAGTCTATCCAGTCTTTCTTCATATGAATGTCCTGTCATCCCAGGAATCAGTCTGGTGAACCTTCTCTGTACTCCCTCTATAACAAGAATGTATTTCCTCAGATTAGGAGACCAAAACTGTACGCAATACTCCAGGTGTGGTCTAACCAAGACCCTGTACAACTGCAATAGAACCTCCCTGCTCCTATACTCAAATCCTTTTGCTAAGAATGCTAACATACCATTCGCTTTCTTCACTGCCTGCTGCACCTGCATGCCTACTTTCAATGACTGGTGTACCATGACACCCAGGTCTCGTTGCATCTCCCCTTTTCCTAATCGGCCACCATTCAGATAATAGATGCTAGATTGGGCAAAAAAAATCCCCACATAATTGGACATCATTATTTTAAGAAACTAAGATCAGAATTTCTTCTCTTTAAGAAGCATCAAAACCCAGTGTGCATGAATAAGCAGGCAGCTGTCATGATGTTATACAGTGATTCAAAAGAAAAGAGTAATTGTTATGAAGGAACTTTCCCACAGGCTTTTATGGAGATGAGGAAAAACGGGAGCACAGTGATGTGTGTGAGGAGCACGTGGTGTTTGGCGTGTGGGATGCATGGGATGGATCCAGTGTTTGGGGCATGTGGATTATGTCATGTACAATGTAAGGTTTGGACAAATGGTGGTGAAATGTTGTGAAATGAAGTGATAAATTTTGAAGTAGAAATTTTGTAAAATGAATTAATTTGAGTGGTGCAGCGGTAGAGTTGCTGCCTTACAGCGCTTGCAGCACCGGAGACCCAGGCTAGATCCCGACTCAGGGTGCTGTCTGTACGGAGGTTGTACGTTCTCCCTATGACCTGTATGGGTTTTCTCCGAGATCTTCGATTTTCTCCCACAATCCAATGGTGTACAGGTATGTAGGTAAATTGGCTTGGTATCAATGTAATTTGTCCCTAGTGTGTGTAGGATAGTGTTAAGGTGCGGGAATTGCTGGTCGGAGCGGACTCGGTGGGCCGAAGGGCCTGCTTCTGCGCTGTATCTCTAAACTAAACTAAACTAAAAATGATTGGGAAGGATGTGTGAATTGACAGCCAATGGGTCAGAAATATACGTAGGAAAGAACTGCAGATGATGGTTTAAACAGAAGATAGACACAAAATGCTGGAGTAACTCAGCGGGACAGGCAACATCTCTGGAGAGAAGGACTGGTGGACTTTTTGGGTCGAGGCCCTTCTTCAGACTAGAGTCAGGGGAAAGGTAAATGAGAGATATAGAAACACTATGACACAGGGTGAACTGATGCTCATCTCCCCTGTCTCCAGTGCTCACACTGTCCCCAAAAAATTGTGAGTAGCAGCAGCACCAAGATACCTTTGCCTCAGGATATGAATATAATGATGCTTCAATTTGTGCTGAGGGCTAATTGCACTGAATTATTAAATACATTAAAATATCTGAAGTTGTTCCATGGCAAAACTTTAAATTACGAGTAACTTCTTTCAGTGTGATATTCCCCTCATTTGACAGTCCAAAATGAAGTCGTAGGTTGGGAGATGGCCAACTGTATATCAGTACAGGGTGATTATGATTTAATGGTGCAGGTTCCCAGTACAAACAGATGTTGCTCGTGTGGAGAGTGGTGAATGGGGTGATGGTTTGCACGTGCACTGTGACTTGAGAGACTACACAACACGATGTATCTTCTAAGTGCCAGACTCCATATGCAAGAACTTGGCCTTTTACCTATTGTAGAAACAATCCTGGCATTTATACGATCATATGTGAAAGGAGCAGAATTAGGCTATTCGGCCCATCAAGTCTACTCTGCCATCCAATCATGTCTCATCTATCACTCCTTCCTAACCCCATTCTCCTGCCTTCTCCCAATGTGTTTATTGTATGTTTTGTTATTTATTGTTATTGTGTATGACTGCAGGCAGGGAGAGGGAGAGGGGTGAGGAGAGGGAGATGGGGAGGAGCGAGGGGTGGGGTACGGGAGGAGAGAGGGATGGGGAGAGAGGTGTGGGGGAGGGATGGGGGAGGGAGGGGAGGAGGGAGATGGGGTAGGAGAGGGAGGGGGAAGGGTGTGGAGGGAGGGGGAGAGGGGTGGGGGAGAGAGGGGAGAGAGTGAGGAGGGAGAGTGGGAGGGGGAGGGGGGGAGAGAAGTGGAAGAGTGGGTAGGTAGGGAGGGGTAGGGAGAGTGGTGGATGAGGGACAGAGGGGTAGGGAAGGGTGGGGGGTGAGAGGGGAGGGAGGGGGAAGGGAGGGGGAGAGAGAGGGGTGGGGAGGGAGAGGAGGGGGTAAGTGGGAGAGAAGTGGAAGAGTGGGGAGGGAGGGGTAGGGGGAGTGGTGGAAGAGGGACAGAGGGGTAGGAGAAGGGGGCGGAGGGAGAGAGAGAAGGGGGTGGGGTAGAGAGGGAAGGGGGGTGGGGGAGAGTGGGATGGGGGTGGGAGGAGGAGGGGAGGAGAGGGAGAGGGGTGAGGAGAGGGAGATGGAGAGAGGGAGGAGAGAGGGGTGGGGGAGGGGAGTAGAGAGGGGAGGAGAGAGGGGAGGGGGAGAGAGGTGTGGGGGAGGGGGGGAGATGGGGTACCACCTCCAGTTTAAATTCCATTTGGAATATTTTGGACGACCAAGAAACCAAGAACCAAGAACCCCAGACACCCGTGCTAATCAAGAATCTATCAATCACTGGCTTAACAATATCCATTGACTTGACCTCCACAGCCTTCTGTGGCAATTAATTCCACAGATTCACCACCCTCTGTCTAAAGGACCTCCTCCTCGTCTCCTTCCGAGAGGAACGTCCTTTAATTCTGAGGCTGTGATCTATGGTGCCTTCTGCATGCATGACCATGTGCAATTGGAAATAATGACCAAACATACATTCCACATGGCCAGGCACTAGTGCACCACATGGTTGAAAGACTCCAAAGAAAATGTTGCAAACTTTATCAATGCTACTGTGGGTACACATAATTCATTTCCAATAAAATTCTACCATTCAATAGACATTGCAGATTTCTGTTGAAATTATATATCACTAGTTATTCTGTATTCTAGGCTGCCATGTATAGGAAGGAAATTGAAGAGTTGATTTGTAAATAAATTAATGAGAGGAATAATAACCATTGTTGCCATTGAAAAGGGGGTAATTAAAGATTTGAACCACCAATGTTAAATGGAGCGACGCCTGCATTGTGGCCCAGAAAAGGAAGGACTTGGCATGGAGAATCCTTTTGACTGGTGTGTTTTCTGCAACCAAGAAAGGAGATATATTCTAGCATCACAGGAATAACTTCGCCGAGGGATAAGGAGCATTGTTTGCATCATGGGCCTGGCCCCAGTAAACTTGAGTCAGGGACTAGAGATGCAAGGAACTGCAGATGCTGGAATCTTGAGAACCTGGTTGAAGAGCAGGAGGGCAACGGGAATCACAGAGGGTGAGAACGACATGAAACATCGCCCATCCATGAGATGCTGCCTGACCCGCTGAGTTACCCCAGCACTTTGTGCCCTACGCCAGGGTCAATGACTGACGGGCAGAAATATGTACTTAAGCAGTTATAAGTGGTTCAGAAAGACTGGGAAAGGTCAACGAACCATACATCATAGAAACAAGCCTTTCAGCCCACCAGCCCATGGTGACAATCGAGTGGCCATCTATACTAATCACGTTTTATAGAACTTGGTCTGTAGCTGCAATATCTTGGTTATTCATGTCCTTTTTGCGACACTTCTTCAATGTTGGGAGAGGCTGCCTCCGCACTCCTCTCAAGATAATGCACTCTAAACTACAACTATTCTCGAAGGAAAAACATTTATCAATATACAATACTTTTTACTCTCGGTCATCATTTCTGTCCTGTGGTTACAAACACCTCTGGTATGAGGCTATGCTCACAACTGTCCACCCTATCCACAGCCATTAAGAGTGGTAAGGGCGAGTTAAAAAATAAGTATATTCTGTCAGCTTGAGAATTCAGGTCAACAAACATGCAGACAAAATATGTGGTGATGTGGGATACAAAAATACAAGGGATAACATGAACTAACAATACTTTACAGAGACAATGTTGTTAGATACTTTTGTTTAGATTTGCTCCATTGTTGCCCCCTGAATTGAGGAGTAAGTTGGGAATGAACCACAAAGGATAATAAGAGATGTAATGGTGGAGTCAAACAGCAAGGCTGCTGACGTACATAGCGAGCAGTTTGCATCAATGTTTACCAAGGGAGACGACCGCCAGAACTATGGTAAACGCTGAACCTGCCAGGACACTGGAACAGGAATTGATCATGAGGAAGCTCTGGAAAGGCTGGCAGTGCTCAGAAGTGGGTGAGTTGCCCAGTCCTGCTGGGTCACATCCTGCTTGCTGAGTGAAGCAGGCTTAGGATGTATAATTGTCAGAGAGCTGGAGGGCTGCAAATGTAACATTTACATTCAAAAAGGGTGAGAGACAAACTTGCCAATTGCAAATCAATAGAGAAAGCAAGCAGGGTCTGCAGTTATACAAGCACTCCTTACAATCTGAAGACAGTGTCCCTGGTGCCCACACGCCCTTGCTGCTCACCAGATCTGGGTTTATCTGCTCCCCAAACATTCTCTAGGTCCCCATCTCCAACATTCTCTGACCACTCACGGGGCTTTAGATTCTACTGCACCTCAACAACCCATTGGGGCTCTAATTCCCACAGTTCCTCTCACTCGCTCTCAGGACAATGTGCACCAGATTGCATCTCAACGACACTGCAATTAGTGTCATTCAATGCATGTGTCCTGCGGAGGTGGAATAGCATGCACAAGTGTCATTCAGCTGGAAATATGTTAGTCCAGATTCCGGCACATGTAATCGTACTCATAGAATCAAAAGGGCAGGTATAGCTCGTACTCAATACTGAGGAAGGGATGGAAGATTACTGGAATGAACAGCTTTACTTGCACTAGTCTATTGCCAACTTATGCTGGACATCACATATCAGAAGGAAACAGGGTATGGGAGTGATGCAAGAGGAAATAGTTCCAGGGATGAGAGATTATCATGAAGGGATAGATTGAAGAGCGTTGATTTGTCTCCTTATAGCAGACAAGGCTAAAAGAATATTTGATAGCTACTTCCAAGTGTGTACTAAAAGGGACAATCCTTCCAATAACAGAAGGATCAAGGGTGGCCGGCAAGGTGCAGGATTTCAAATGAAAACAGAGAAAAAGCTTTGTAATATGTGGTTGGGATTTGAATGGCATTGGGTTAGTGGGCAATAATTACAATTCAAATAGTGTCCTTGAAAGAAAGTTAGATAAATATTTAAAGGAGGCAAAAAGTTAAATGTGTAGAAAGGAACGGCAGATGCTGCCTTTTACCAAAGATAGACACAAAGTGCTGGAGCACTGAGTACGGAGTGGAGTACTGCCCACAAAGTGCTGACTCAGCGGGTCAGGCAGCATCTCTGGAGAAAAAGGATGGGTGACGTTTCGGGTCAGATCCCTTCCCTAGCAGAGCTATTGGAAAAGATCGGGTTCTTAACTTAGTGTTTCTTATGGCAAAATCAATATGCCAAAGGAATTTGGGAGAACATCACCGATGAAGCACTAAACACTAGTAAACAAAAAGCAACAAGGAGCCTTCATGACAAGCTATGCAAACCACCAAGGAGAGGCAGCCCAGTGATAAAGTTTCAGTCCAGGAGGCCTTGGTCCAATGTGTTCATCCCAGTGGGACATTTGGGTTTCCCCGCAGCGAGTGTGGACAGCAAGCTATGGTCGATAAAGATCTGGTCCACCATTTCTGCTGCTATCCCTATACAGACTGGCAGTGGGAAAGGCTGCTTACTGCGAATGTAATATGGAAACATGAAACATGGTATCTGTTCCTTAAAAAAAAGTCAATAACTATCACAGAATATAATCATTGTTTCTTTTTTTTAACACAAATCGAACATGCTTGTAATATTAATATTGTTGGCACAAAAGCAGCTCGTGCATAGTGTTCTCAATTAAATCTGTACATATTGGAACATCAAAATCTTTAGAAATCATTATTAATTGACTTGTTCTTATCAGTAAATTTACACAGTAACTCAATGGTAGAGTTGCTGCCTTACAGTGCTTGCAGTGCTGGAGACCCGGGTTCGAACATGATTATGGGTGCTATCTATATGGAGTTTGTACATTCTCCCGGTGACCTGCGTGGGATTTCTCCGAGATCTTCGGTCCTCCTACAATCCAAAGACGTATTGGGTTGTACGCTGGTAGACCCAAAATGCTACAGTAACTCAGCGGGTCATGCAGCATCTCTGGAGAGAAGGAATGGGTGACGTTTCAGGTCGAGACCCTTCTTCAGACTGACGTCATGGGAGGGGGCGGGACAAAGATAGTGAATTGGCTTGCTAGAAATGTAAAATTATCCCGAGTATGTGTAGGATATTGTTAAGGGGCTGTCCCACTGGACGAGGTAATTCAAGAGCTCTCCCGAGTTTAAAAAAAAATCAAACTCGTGGTAAGCACATAGAATGTATGTAGCGGGTATGTCGGAGCTCGGGGACGTCTCTTAGCAGCTCGTAACGCTAACGGCAGGTACTCGGGATACGCGGTAAGGTCGTGAAGACTCGTGAAGATTTTTCAACACGTTGAAAAATGTCCACGAGAGCCCCGGGTACCTACAAGCGGCTATTACCGTAATTCTCCGAGTTCGAATCAGGGGAAACTTGGGAGAACTTTGAATTACCTCGTACAGTGGGACAGCACCTTTAGTGTGCGGAGATTACTGGTCGTTCCCCACTCGGTGGGCCGAAGGGCCTGTTTCCATGCTGTAGCTCAAAACTAAACTAAACTGAAAGGTTTAGAAATCGTTATTAACAACGTGTTCTTAGCAATAAGTAAGTTACAGATAAATATACAATCTATAATTCAACCAATAATCAATGTCAAATCAGCGTTCGATCTTTGTACAATTGTGGGTGATAACAAATCAACAGCCTGTTTTATATATCTCCCAATTTTCATTATCATTTACTTCTGTAAAAAGTGTTGGAAGTTTGGGGGAAGGAGAATGCTGCGTTTGACATGTGAACAATGTCAAAATATCCCCCATCATCCTTTAACTTGTCAAACATAAAAGACCCAATTTTAATGAAAGAGAATAATGGTCTGTGAACAGCGCATACTGTTTTAAAATCCGCTGGATACATGTGGTGGAATTGACATTATTGACTAGAACAGCCCCACTGTTATATGGGAAAGGAATGTATATCGCTCTAAACCTCCTGAGATTTCCATTCAGTTGTTGCATTGTCACATTAACTGTCTATTAAACTCACCATGGAGAATGTAATCTTGTTATTACCGCGTAATGTGTCCGAGACGAAGTAACTGTCATTAATCAAAAGGCAAAATCCTATGCATACTGGATCTCTGCAATCAGACTGAAAATTGGAAGTACCCAGCATGTGGAGAGAAAAACAGAGGTCACGTTGCTACTAAGAAACAAGATACATAAATAATTAATAATCAATAATTATTACCACTTAACACATCATGCCGAGATTGTGAAAAATAAGTGTGGAGACACATTTTGTCAGGAATTGTTTCACTGGATTTTTATTATTTTGTTTTTCCTTTACTCTCTCTCTCATAATCTTGGCTGTCTTTCGATCTCTTTATTCTTTTTCTGCACCTGATGTGCCTTGAACTCCCCCAGTGTACATCAGCTTCACCCCGATCTTTCTGCTGTTTATATGTCCGTTCTTTAAGGTCGTAGTTGTCCTGTTGCTCACCAAAAATCTCAGACGTCATATAGCCAACATTGCCCCATTTCCACCTTCCCTCTCTAGGAACATTGCGCACACAAAAAAGATCGAAAAGTAATGTCAAACTAATGAGGATTTAACAAGATGTCAAGTGGCAGCCAAGGCAGGCCTGGGGAATGTAATAACCTGGGTTAAATAACATTTAAATTAGTTCTTCAATAACACTCCACCAGAAATATAATACACAATAAGAGGAACTTTGAACTTTGTGAACTGTATTTGGCTCAATTGCCAATTAGCATCTCCCCCATTTCTGACTTCATGGTACTGAACTGAACTATGGTCCTTTAGCAAAGCTGTAAACTGTTCAAGCCTTGGCACATCTCAGACTTCCACACGTGCCTGGCCCGAGTGCAAGACAAACTGGAGGTCACATGCCAGTTCCTCTGACCTCCCACTCCATCGAACCCCAGAGAGGTGCAGCTCTGCTTCACATCAGGCTGGGATAGGTCGATAAGGGGGTTAAAAGGCATATGGCATGCTTTTCTATTTTAGCAAACACATGAAATGTACCAACTGGGAGATTATGCTGGAACTGGAAACAACACTTGCTGGGCATAGTTGCGTGGGCATAGTGTACAGTTCTGGTCACCATATCACAGGAAAAATGTACAGCAGAAAATACCAAGGATATTTACAATACCAAGGATGTTGCCAGGAATGGATGTTTTTCCTGTGAAGAAAGATTGGATAGGCTGGGAGACACAAGAGACTGCAGATACCCAAGAAGGGTTTCGGCCCGAAACGTCGCTCCATAGATGCTGCTGCACCCGCTGAGTTTCTCCAGCATTTTTGTGTACCTGCAGATACTATCTTTTTTAGCAAAAAAACAAATAGCTAGAGGAACTCAGTAAAGGGGCTGTCCCACTGTGGCGACCTTATTGGCGAGTTTAGAAGAGTTTAGGAGAGTTTGAAAAAGTGTCATGTTGAAGACCTCCTTCGAATATGTTGAAGACTATCTACGACTACCTTCGATTACCTTTAACTACCCTCGATTACCTACGAACAACATGCCGACCTACTACGGCCTACTTCGACTAAACCTATGAGTAATATCGATTTTTTTCCATGGTAACCTTTTTTTACTCGTGGCCATTTTTCAGTATGTTGAAAAATATGCCGCGACCTAGCTGAGGCCTCGAGAACACGGGGACTACTCTCGAGCATGAAGGAGAGTTACAAAGACCTCCTACGACCTCGTGTCGACCATGCTGCGAGTATGAGTCGAGGGCAAACTCTTCTAAACTCACCAATTAGGTTGTCGCAGTGGGACAGCCCCTTAAGCCAGGCAATATCTGGTGACGACAACAATTCAGACTGTACTATCTTCCTGGCATGGTATTGTTAAAGAACTAATCCAAATGCAGTTTAATTCAGGTTATTGAAATTCACAGGCCAGACTTTGGTGTCACTTGACATCTTATTTTATCCTTGTTAGTTTGAAGAAGGGTCTTGACCCGAAACCTGGTCTGTCCTTTTCCCTCCACAGATGCTGCATGGCCTGCTGAGTTCCTCCAGAACATTGTTTTTGCTCAAGATGAGTTCCTCTGCCACTCTTCTTTTAGGAGAATCCAAAGTTGGTTTCTATTGAAAAGAGGAGACATAATGGTGAAGAAAATCACAAGGGATTTGATGGAATAATTATGAATGAATGAATGAATTATAATTTATTGTCACATGTGACGGGTCACGGTGATATTCTTTGTTTTAATAATAATAATAATAATAATAATATATTTTATTGTCATTGCACATAAGCGCAACGAGATTTGGTTTGCAGCTTCCAACCGATGTCATAACATAAATAACTAATAAAATTTGGATTTAGATATCCCGAGAACATGGATTGTAAAAAGAACAGTAAAACAGTCAAAACAGTTCAACAGACTAAAGTGCAGATGTGTCTGTGCGACGTGACCATCCGAGGGAGACAGTCCAAGGGGGATGGGAGGCACTCAGCAGGGCTGGTTCAAAGCCGCTATAGCTCTGGGAATGAAGCTGTTCCTGAGTCTGGAGGTTCGGGCGTAGAGGTCTTGTAACGTCTGCCGGAGGGAAGTAGTTCGAACAGTCCATTACAAGGGTGTGAGGAGTCTTTATGGATGCTGACGGCCTTCCTGAGGCACCGTGTGTGGTAGATGCCCTCCAAGGCTGGTAGCTGTGTCCCAATAATCCTCTGCGCTCTGTGGACGACGCGCTGAAGAGCTCTCCTCGCCGCCTCCGTGCAGCTGAGATACCACACAGAGATGCCATACGTTAATATGCTCTCTGTAGTGCAGCGGTAGAAGGTTGTCAGCAGCTGTTGGGACAGACCAGTCTTTTTTAATGTCCTCAGGAAGAACAGTCGTTGCTGTGCCTTCTTGACCAGCGCAGCGGTGTTGGTAGACCATGTGAGGTCCTCTGAAATGTGAGTGCCCAGAAACTTAAAGCTGGACACTCTCTCCACACTTTCCCCGTAGATGGAGATTGGGGCGTATTCTCCATTATGGGACCTCCTGAAGTCAATAATCAGCTTCTTTTTTTAACTGACAAATGGGCTGTGGGACGAATGGCTCCTTTTTTGTAACAAAACTTATACGGAGGCAGCACAGCAGCTCAGCATTAGAGTTGGATTTAAGAGCTAAGAAGCAGAACATGAAGGGCATTGACAAAGTTGCAATGCATCCCACACCGGGACATCCTTTGTTCTCTTCCCCCCATGACAGTCCTCCTTTGTTCTTGGCGGCCCATCCTTGACCGTCAGTGCCCTCATCGACCGCCAGCCCGTTGCCCTAAAAAGCATGTCGTTCATTGAGGAGTGAAGGCGTCAATGGTAGAGGACTAGAAAAGAGATGAGGTTTCCTTCCGGTAGATAGAAAGGTCGGGAACCCACTGTCAGAGAATGTGGTAGAGGTAGAAAGTGCCATTACGTTGGTGTACCTTGTGAACTGTGACCGGCAGGGCTCATGGCCTACTGCTGGAAAATGGGATTTGGCCATCTATATCTGTTCAACTGACAAATGGGCTGTGGGACGAATGGCTCCTTTTTTGTAATAAATCTTCTACGGGGGCTGCACAGTAGTGCAGCAATAGAGTTAGACTAGTGTTAAGAAGCAGAGCAGCGGCGTAGTGGTAGAGTTGCTTCTTTATACGCCAGAGACCCAGGTTTGATCCTGACTACGGTTACATAGTTTGTACATTCTCCCTGTGACTGCGTGGATTTCCCCCAGGTGCTCTGGTTTCCTCCCACACTCCAAAGACGTACAAACTTGTAGGTTAATTGGCTTTGGTTAAAAAAAAGTAAATTGTCCCTAGTGTGTAGGATGATGCTAGTGTTTAGGGGTTATCGCTGGTTGTCGCGGGCTCAGTGTGCTAAAGGGCCTCTTTCCACGCTATATATCTAAAGTCTATGATTGCCTGGATGTCATCCTTTTCTTTTGCACCAGTGCAATATGATGGAGCTCAGACGAGAATAGACCTTGCAAGATGAGACATTGGAGTCAATCATTCACCCTTTCCTGCCACATTTGCAATCCATCTAAACCCACACCCTCAACCACCAAGATTGGCAAAGGTAGCAGGTATGGGGGAAGAACACACGCTATCTACAAGTCCCACGCTACCCACATCTGTGAGCATATCACTCTTCCTTCACTGGCATTGGGTCTACAACCTGGAACTCTCTACCCAGGAGAATAGTGGGATGACAAGAAGGGCTGCTGCACTATGAGAGTGTTGGTTCACCATTTCTAAAGGTAGGTAGGGACGGACAATAAACGCTGCCCTTGTCAACTTACCTTAATAAAAATAGAATCAAAAAAGTCTTGTATCCTGGGGTAGATTCTCTCTTGTTTGAGATTTCATTCTTAGAGATATAAAAGGCAAGTGGAATAAATGTCAGTTGAATAATTGATAACATCCATCAACAGCATGAATGTTCTCTGCTCTAAAACATAGAGTTGAGGAACAGTTCACACCACAGCCTGTGAGCTGTGTACATCTGCACGGGTTCAGATACACTGATGGAGCGGAGTACAGCTCGTAGCTGGTACGCTTGCAAGCATTTTGTATAAGTGGGTACAGAGGAGTATCTCCCCTCATCATGTAGGAAGGAACTGCAGATGCTGGTTTAAACTGAAGAAAGACACAAAAAGCTGGAGTAACTCAGCGGGACAGGCAGCATCCCTGGAGAAAACAAATAGGTGACGTTTTGGGTCGAGATCCTTCTTCAGACCCAGTCACGACCTGAAACGTCACCTATTCCTTTTCTCCAGAGATGCTGTTTGACCCGCTGAGTTACTCCAGTTTTTTGTGTCTATCTCCCCTCATCATGTTCTGCAAGGTCTGATACTACTGTCAAAGTTTGTGTCTTAAAAAGCAGATAGCAACAAAAACTGTTAAAGGTAAACCATGGCAATCTTTAATAGATTTGTCAGACGGGAGTGGCAAAGATCTACAGTAAGCACAAACGTTGCTCATTGCTTCTCGGGTTCCACTCACAGAACAAAGGAAAGTTAGCACAATTATACATATTTCTTATCAGTAAAACACTCCTGCCAAGTCTGAATATGGCATGACTGAAAGATTCTGCTGCCTTTCACAATATAGGAAAAGCTGGGTCAAAATCAAGCTGAACCAATAAAATGTTATTACTTATCTCTGGAGCGTCAACTATTTTTTTCAATCTTGGCTTCTCTATGGCCTTGAAAAGAAGTGCATGTTATTATGCAGGCTGCCATCTTAATGTCTTTATTGAAAAGACAACCTGTCCTCCATATTGTGTTCCATATCATTTGCAATGTCATTCAGATTTGGCACCGAGCCATTCTTTTTTTCTACTAGACCATGCTTTTGTAGTAGAACGACTCCATTTTAGATTTGACTATTAGCTCTTTCACTACGACTACACCCAATAGAATAAATTCTGACGAAGGGTTTCGACCCGAAATGTTGCCTATTTCCTTCGCTCCATAGATGCTGCCACACCCGCTGAGTTTCTCCAGCATTTTTGTCTACCTTAGCTCAGAAATTGTTGCATTTATAGCAAACAGCTGTAGATGTTGCAAATCCAATCAAGGATAGAAAATTCTGGAAGCACGCATCCAGTTGAGCTGTATCTGTGGAGAGAAAAAACCAAGTCATTATTTTAGATCAATGACCCTTCATCAGAAATGCAAAAATGAGAAAGCCATTGTTTTTTGTTTAGTTTAGCTTAGAGATACAGCACGGAAACAGGCCCTACAGCCCACCTTGTCTGCGCCGACCAGCGATCCCCGCACATTAACACTACCCTACACACACACCAGGGACAATTTACATTTATATCAAGCCAATCAACCTACAAACCTGTACGTCTTCGGAGTGAGGGAGGCAACCGAAGATCTCGGAGAAAAACCCACGCAGGTCACGGGGAGAACGTACAATCTCCGTACAGCCACCACCCGTAGTCGGGATCGAACCTGGGTCTCCGACGCTGCAAGCGCTGTAAAGCAGCAACTCTACCGATGCATCATCATGACACCCTACAACACTCCCTTGTTTTGTTTAGTTTAGTTTTGAGATACAGCGCGGAAAAAGGCCCTTCAGCCCACCACGTCCGTGCCGACCAGCATGCCCCACACACAACAACCAGAAAACCCACACGGTCACGGGGAGAACGTACAAACTCTGTACAGACAGCATCGGTAGTCAGGATTGAACCAGTGTCCCTGGCGCAGTGAGGCAGCAACTCTACCGCTGCGCCACTGTGTAGAGCGAAGGAGGGGTGACGAAAACTAAAGAGAATATCTGTGATAGCTTGCGGACCAAAATTGACAGGTGAACACTTACTTTAAAAATGGGCAGAGACAGAAATAAGTAAGAAACAAATTGAAACAGCAAAGAACATTCACAGACAATGAAGGAAAAGTGGTTGTTACCTGTAATTGTTGAAGTCAGCATTAAGTCCCAAGGGCTGCAATGACCCAGACAGAAAATGATGTGCTATTCCTTCAGCTTAGATTGGACGTCATTGGGGGCTGAAAAAAGAGAGATCAGAGTGGGAATTGAACAGTGAAATAAATTGGGAGGTGAGTGGAAGGTCAGAGTTGCCTTTGCACACTAAATGGAGGTGGTCTGCAAATCATTTGCTCAATATGCATTTAGTTTTTCTAGTACAGTGGAGACTACATCCTGGGCAATAAAGGCAATACACTCATTCTTCACATTACATTGGTGTAAGATCTATTTTTTATAAATTAGTTCTGTCTTCAATCTTAGTAGACTGAATATTAATTGTAAAAGCCAAGGAATTAATATATTTTAGAAATTGAAGCCCAATCTATCTATATACTATTAAAACTCTGTGCCTGCCGCCTGCCGTCTGGCTGCCGTCCGGCTGCCTTTCTGCCTTTTGATTCGTTCCATCGTGTGATGTCACAATGCCCAATACTCGCAGATGTCCGATCGGAATGGCCGATGCTCGCAGATGTCCAATCGGAATGGATCCATTTACATGTACGGCTGCCGGCTGCATTTCTTCCTTTGAATCATTGCCACGCCGAATCCAGACGCTCAATCTCCGAGATCTTTTCCATTTCGGTAGAGATTTCGCTTTTCTTTCTAAGTATCTGCTCCTCATTACATTTCGTCGTGTTTAAGTACACGTTTTTAATCAAATCCTTCTCCCCCCCCCCCCCCCCCCCCCACCCCCCAATATTTCAAAAATAAACTGTCTTCTCACCCATAGAAGCAGCCATTTCGGTAGACATTTCATTTTCCATTCCAACTATCCACTCCTCATTAGATTTCATTATGTTTATGTCCACATTTTTCATTAAAACCTTCTCCCCCCCCCCCACCCCCCCCCCCCCCCCCCACCCCCACTCACTCATTTTGTCGCCTCCTGCTGGCCAGCGACCATAACGGCTGCTGGCGCCCGCATCTCGCCTCAAAGACGCCATTTAAAACCAGCCGCACTGCTCATTCCTGAGCCGCTTGAGTTGGAGGACCACGTCTCCCGTGGGGGCTACGGGTAGGGAACAGCTGCGTTGGGGGAGCAGACCCAATGGGTCTGCCCTTGGTCTAGTATATTACTAAAAGTCTGATCTTGACCGCTTTTGGCCCACTGTGCTGCGATTTCCGAGAGAACGCCGCCACCTACAGCCGTCATTTTCTGCCACCTCACTCAGAGACCCCTCCGCCTTCTGGGACCAGAGGATTTTTCCCATCGATGAAAAATCAGAGAGATATTATTGTTTTTTTTTAAATCCCCATTCTCTCTGCTGCCCCCGCTGGCGGGAGGGGGGAGGGATTATAAAACCCGGAAGTGTCGTGCCTCACTCAGTCTCTGCCAGACCCAGGAAGCGAGAGGGTCATGGCTCTCTGAGCTGTGAATAACACTGAATGCACGTCTACTCCACGGTGAGTCCCCTCGATGTGGCTGCTGCTAAATTGTTTGCCTTTTTATTTAAAGTTTGTGTTCACAAAATGAATTTTGGTTGTCAGGTGGCTGCTGCCCAATTGTTTGCCTCGCCTTTTAAAAAAAGTTTGTGTTCACAAAATGAATTTTGGTTGTCGGGTGGCTGCAGCCAAATTGTTTGCCTAGGCTTGGCTTTTAAAATCGTTGCATCAGTTGGCTGCCAGCCCAAGAATCCATTTGGCCCACAATGTCTATACTAGCCCTCTGGAAACCACTACCCTCGGCCCGCAACACCCATACTAGCACAACAGAACCCCCCCCCCCCCCCCCCCCCCCACTGGCGAGCAATATTGGAATTGGTGGAGGGGTGGAATATTGCGTTGGTGACCAGCCCTCCCATGTGATGCTGGGACCCAACGGGTCCCACTTAGTCTAGTAAAATCTATACGTAGAAACGTTGCTTGTCAATTCCCTCCACAGATTCTGCCTGATCTGCTGATGTACTTCAGCATATTGTGTATTACTACACGTGGAGCTTGTTAGTAATGTTTAATTCCACTTGTTAATTCTATTATTTCCACAATGGACTATTGCAACAGTTTTAACTTAACAAAAGTCTTTATATAAATGCGTAATATTATCTTGAGCATTGTCTAGCAGTTACAGTACAGTTGTCATTATTGATTACCGTCACAGTCTTAACCTGCAACAGTAAAAATGCATTAAATGTTAATATTAGCTTAAAAAGGAAATCACTTTCAAAACAGATTTTATTCCCAACTAGATTCTGGAGATTCCCAACTAGATTCCCAACTAATTCATCCTGGAGAAAATGAGAAGTAGACCATGTACTGGAGCGGATCTATTGCAAAAACTCATTGCCCTGAGTCCCTGCTCACCTGCATTTGCCTGGGCCAGGTTCAGAGGCATGAATGAACCAGGTCTCCAGATCCAGGAGGTAGCAGGAAAAGAGTAGCAATAACTCACTGGTGATTAACATTCAAGAGATGTACTGCTGAAGCTATGCCCTGAAATTCCATAATTGGGGACATGGTGGAGTCTCACCCTCCATTTCAATATGTCATGGTTGTCTGACTGCTGATGCTGGGTTCTTCAGCAAAAACAAAGTGCTGGAGTAACTCAGTGGGCTGGGCAGCATCTGCAGAGGGAAATAGACACTTCTGAATAAGGATAACTTCTTCAAAGGAGGCAAACCTTAAAGAGATTTTACAGTGGAGCAAAAATATTTAACTACTATTGGATGGAGTCATTCCAACCACTCATTCTTCTCCCCATTGCTACGGGGGAAAAACGCATCTCCGTCGAGGTAAGAGATGAAAAAAGTTTCCCCCAACCCCCTCCTCCCCCACAAAATACAAAGCTAAAGAATACATTTAACACATATTAAAAAACAACAAAGAAAAAAAGGACAAGACGGACTGTTGGCGAGGCAGCCGTTACGGCGCCACCCGGTGGAAAGGCATTCTTGATATTGGCTGCCTTTTTGAGGCAGCACCTCCTATAGATCCTTTTGATGGTGGGGAAGTCGGTGTCAGTGATGGACCAACTTTCTATAGTCTCTTTTGTTCCTGAGTGTTTGAGTTGTGAACCAGGCCGTGATGCAACCGATCAATATGCTCTCTATTGAACTCATGTGGAGGTTTGAGAGAGTATTCATCGACATACCAAATCTCCTCAATCTTCTAAGGAAGTAAAGGCTTTGATGGGCTTTCTTTGCAATATGCTGGGCCCAGGAAAGATCTATCGAGAGCAAGTGCTCAGGAACCTGAAGCTGTTGACTCTCTCCACCACTGTCCCATCAATGAAGACAGGTTCATGATTGGCAAATTCCTGAGTTGCAGTGAAAATCTTGAGTATCTTAGAGTGATACAGTGTGGAAACAGGCCCTTCGGCCCAACTTTCCCACACCAGCCAACATGTCCCAGCTACACAAGTCCCACCTGCGTCTGTTTGGTCCCTATCCCTCCAAATCTGTCCTATCCATGTACCTGTCTAACTGTTTCTTAAACATTGGGATCTAGTCTCAGCCTCAACTACCTCCACAGGCAGCTTGTTCCATACACCCACCACCCTTTGTGTGAAAAAGTTACCCATCAGATTTCTATTAAATCTTTTCCCCTTCACCTTGAACCTCATCTGGTCCTCGATTCCCCTACTCTGGGCAAGAAACTCTGTGCATCTACCCGCTTTATTCCTTCTGTTAAGCAGCTAGGTAATTTGGATAGGTCTTTGTGTACGGATGTTAATAAGGAGACTGATTTATCATCAAATCGCCTCATTAAAATTTCACACCATACCCAGAAGAATCATTAAGTGCAGTAAATTGGCATAAATAAGAATCCTTGTACATACCGTATCTGTTATTATTAAAGCTTCTATGCCTGCTAATGGATTGTCATCTATATAATTGGCTCTTATGATGCTGATCACAGGAGGGAGATTTAGAAAGTGGTTCTTTTGACTAAAGCCATAGACTCGACAGCTGCTACTAATACACTAAATGTCACTTTGGAATGCTACAGCAATGAATTTGGAGAAGTTTTCATGGGATAAATGGCAGAGTTTAATACTGTTCACTAGGCCATTGAACCACACGGGAGAGCAGGTGGATAGTGATAGACACAACATGCTGGAGTAACTCAGCGGGACAGGCAGCATCTCTGGAGAGAAGGCTGTCTTCACTCGTTCTCTCAAGAAATGCTGCCTGTCCCACTGAGTTACTCCAGCATTTTGTGTCTATCTTCGGTATAAACCAGCATCTACAGTTCCTTCCTACACAAGTGGACAGTGATGCTGTAATCAAGCTCTGATCTCCCACCTTGAATTAGACTCGAAGCCGCCATGTTAGTTATCCCAGTGATGCTGCATTTGATGCTCCACAGGGTGTCACTCCTGGAACTCAGGATCATTGCCACCTCCTGCCAGCCTCTGCAAGTAGACAAAAGTGCTGGAGAAACTCAGCGGGTGCAGCAGCATCTATGGAGCGAAGGAAATAGGCAACGTTTTGGGCCGAAACGTTGCCTATTTCCTTCGCTCCATAGATACTGCCGCACCCGCTGAGTTTCTCCAGCACTTTTTGTCTACCTTCGATTTTCCAGCATCTTGCAGTTCCTTCTTAAACACTTAAGCCTCTGCAAGTGGCTTCTGGTTCTTGACGGCTCTTGGTCTGATTACTTCTCTGGATACAAGTCCACCACCTTCACTCTTCTACATCTACCCTCTTCCCTGGTGACCATCTTGATTAGCCTCTCTTCAGGGTATGATTGCTACATAGTTAACTGGCGGCCATGCTCGAAGTTGCCAGATGGCCGCCGAGGATTGATGCGCTAAATGACGGAGGTGCCAGCACCTACTGCTTTAGTTTAGAGAAACAGCAGGAAAACAGGCCCTTCGGCCCACCGAGTCCACACCGACCAGCGATCCCTGCGCATTAATACTATCCCACATACACTAGGCATACCAAGCCAATTAACATACAAACCTGTACGTCTTTGGAGCGTGGGAGGAAACCGAAGATCTCGGAGAAAACACAGGCAGTCACAGGGAGAACGGACAAACTCCGTACAGACGACTCTCCTAGTCGGGATTGAACCCGGGTCTGTGGCCCTGTAAGGCAACAACTCTACCGCTGCACCACTGTGCTGCCCACCCTGCTCACCCTCCCTTCCCTCTATACCTGCCTGTCACCATCACTCCTATTCTTCACCTTCCTCTCCTGTCAGATGCTAGAATCTCCAGCCCTTTGTTCTCCACTTATCACACCTTGGCCCTCTTGCTATCTTCACTCTTCCCTCCCCCACCTACATTACCTGTCACTAAATCCCCTCCTCACCTGTACCCACCTATCACTTGCTAGGTCTTGCCCCAAGCTCCATATACTGGCCACCTCCCTCTGCTGTCTCAGCCAAGATGAACGCTCTTGATTCGAAACACTGACTGCCCATTTCCCTTTATGGATGCTGCCTGACACATTGAGTTTTGTTCGCCTTTTCTTCGCGTAGGAAGGAACTGCAGATGCTGGTTTAAACTGAAGATAGACACAAAAAGATGGAGTAATTCAGCGGGTCAGACAGCATGTCTGGAGAAAATGAATAAGTGGCATTTCGGGTCAAGAACCCGGGTCTGTGGCCTTCCCTAATTGTCTTTGATCTCCACCCAAAACGTCACCTATTCCTTTTCTCCAGAGATGCTGTCTGACCTGCTGAGTTACTCCAGCTTTTTGTGTTTATCCTTTTTTTTGCCTCTGCAGCCTCGTGTGGCTCCAGTTTAATAAACTTGTGCTGAATCGGATGCCAGGAAAAACAGAAATGGTTGCAATAACTGTTGCATTTGAAGTTTTTCCCTGTCCATTCACGGGATGGACCCACCTACTCATAGAACCCCTCCACTACATTACTTTCATCTTAATCTTGCCATGCATCACAGGAGCCTTTCCCTTGGGAATTACAGGGTAAAACATGACTGTACCATCAGATGGGAAGCATCAAATAAATTAATCCAGCATGGAAGTTTTTATCTCATTGAAACTAAAGCACAAATAGGATTTCAAGTTTAATGCACTGCCTGGTTAGTTTTAAACTTCTAATGCAAAGAGCTCATCCTGAAAACCTCATCTTAAATTACATAAAAGCAATTTTATGGCCACTGCTATTGGCGCCAAAACCCATAATTAGATGGATTGGAGGAGTTTAAGCAACAAAAAGATAAAATAAGTAATTTAATCCAGTTCTAACTTGAAACATAAATTGCATAGAACTCATTGTGACTTGGAGGATGCTTATTTTAAGCCAGCTGCTTTTGCTTATTTCAAAGATCGACACACAAAGCTGGAGTATAACAATGGGTCAGACAGCATCTCTGGAGAAAATAAATAGGTGACGTTTCATGTTATTTAAGTTTTAGTTTGGAAGGCCACAATCAATTATAATAAACTCTTCTACGATGAAAGGGTTTTCATTCTCTCTCTGCATGTGCTTACGCCCTTCCTCTGAGTGTGTCTGACATTTTCTGTTCTTATGTTCAACAGTCATGTTTTTTTCAAACTATATTCCCTAATTAATGGGTGGACCCAGGGTTTCAGACCTAGATCGTGAGTGAACAGTTTAAGGGAGGGGAGGAGGTTGCCTGTAATATTGGCAGGGTCACAATGCACACGAGCCATTCACGTATCAACAAGGGCACAAATGAAACTGGGCAAGGCAGGAATTCGCCAGAGAAACATTGATGGACATTGAAAGGAGTTGAACAAGGTTGCAAGGAGTCATCCATTATTATCTGGTAAGTAGTTGGTGGAAGGGTTCCATGGGCAGTGTGTCTAAGGGAAAGTGATCCAAGAAGAGAAGTAGATGGTGGGGACCTATGAAGGGAATGTACCCTTTGAAATGGTTCCATAGCAGGCGCGTCACGAGGCTGGAAACTGGAAATATCCTGCGCTAATTCTGCTACCACCATCGTCTATTGCAACGTGATGGCTCCCACTGATTGTCGCCAGAAGCTTGCGTCCTTTTCAGGACGGACGGTGACAGAGATGTCAAAATTTGGAACATGGAAGATGGACACGAAAGAAGAAGGAGCTGTGAAATGTTTCGAGAGGAAAAAGAGGGAAGATTTTGCGGCATGATGGCGCAGCGGTAGAATTGCTGCCTTACAGCACTTGCAGCGCCGGAGACCCGGGTTCGATCCCGAGTGCTGTCTGTACGGAGTTTGTATGTTCTCCCCGTGACCTGCCCTGAACCTTGTTGAAAGTGGCAGGACAATCCATTGAATGTGGAGGCAAGTGGGGTGGAAGGTGAATAGAGACGGCATCATGCTTGTTCTGACCAGGAAGAGAAGGGTGAGGGCAGAGGTACAAGAAGTAAAATCAATGTGTCAGCTGTGACAGTGGGGAAACCATGCTGAGAAAGGAGGAGGACATCTTAGAGACACCCATGTGGAAAGTTTTGTCATCGAAGCACATACACAGAGGTGGAGGAAGTGGGAAAATGTAATGCCATCATTGCAAGAGGCAAGGTGAGAGGAAATAGAGAGTTGAGGCAGTTGTGGGGATTTACGTTGAAAACTCCAGGCCTTTGTCAACAGTGGCCTCTACCATTAGCACTCCATATTCAAGTCAGTACATTTAGACTGCTTGATTGCAGGTACCTCTGGCTGAAGCATTGGAGTCTTTGGCTCAATCTAGGGAATGGACAGGTTGCAGTGGGATAGGAAGGGAAACTGTATTACAAAGCCTAATGAAGTTGTATCAGCTCGGATCAAACGGATGTGAATCTGCTCAGGGTTTGTCTCCCAACATGAGGCATTGTAGAATTCAAATCACTGTCCCAAATCGTTACAACATCTGGACGTTTACATTTAACTGTGGATTGTAGGTCCCTCAGACAGATGAATGTGACAATCTACATTGGCATCAGGACCATGATCCAAGTAAAGATGTCTTAATAAACAAAGACTGACATCTCATTAGAGATTAACTTAACCAGCTGAACATTTGTAGAGTAACATCAACTGATGAGCCTTTTCAAGAGTTCCATCCATTCTATTAAAGTATGAAAGTAAATGTAAAGGTGTACAGAATTATAATACTGTTCTGAAAATGACTAAATAATTAACAAATTGAAAATTGAATTAACTACTGAAATAGTCAAATTATCTAATGGGGGTAAAACATTCTATTTGAGACAGTTTTCTATTGAAATTAACCACTAATATGTCTGAAGTCTGAAGAAGGGTCCCGGCTTGATATGTTGCCTACTCATTTTCTCTAGTGATGCTGTTTGACCCACTGAGTTACTCCAGCTTTTTGTGTCTACGGTTTAAACCAGCATCTGCAGTTCCTTCCTACACTAATATGTAAATATTCAATTGTCTTTGCAAGTTGCAGACTTGAATGGGAAAGGCTGTTTAGGGGAGGGTGTGTGCCTTTGTGGTTAATAACAGCAACAGTGCACAAGCTGAGGGGAGAGACTACTAAACTCTGCTGACAGTTGAGCCCCGTCGAAAAGGCCTGGCCAAGCCTTGTGCATTGTGGCTGATGAGTTGATGCAAGCTGTTTAGGAAGTGTTACCATGGCAAAGCACCACTTGAGCATTTGTACCACATGATTTAAGGCAGTGGTCATATCTGCTTTCAGTGCCTTCGGTGTCGGGGCAATGCATCTTTAATCATTACTGTGCACAAATAACCTATCCATTTACTTGCACAACAAGAACTGCACATCAAAAATAAATTGCTGGTTGTGAGGACTCTTTGGAATATCCTGGACACACAGATGGTGATATATTCATAGAGATTTATTGTTTTGCCTCTAACCTCCTATTGCACATTACCAATGATTTTTGAAGTGAAGCTAGCAATTTAGCACTGCCCCGCACTAATAATGGGCAACACCATGTTGTGGTGTGGTTTCAGGGTGACACAACTCCTAATTCTTCTTATTTCAATTTGGTGTGGTTGCAATTGAGCAGAGTTCTTTTGTTATCATTACAGAGGATTGTGTTGGCGTTTGGATTGAGAGCTATTACACAGCTGACTCCTTCCTCTGATGCAATGTATAATGTACACTTCAACATGAGACACCTCACTGCATGGCTTCACCATTGTGCAAGTTCTTGGAAAGTTCACATGCCTGCGAGTTAAGGACTAAGTAAATGGAGAAGGCTATTTGTATTGCGATGGGGGATTTTGGACTTTGAATAGTGGAGTGAATCAGAGAGTATTTTGAGAACAGAAGAAGTAGGCCACATGGCCCCTCAAGGACACGGTGCCGTTCAACACGACCGTGATTATGCCATTTCTCTGCATCAATTTCAGCTTTGACTTTAGCAGAGGAATGTCACCCTGTATTCTCTGATTCATTTGGAAAAGGTATGGTGCCAGAAAAACACTTCTATTTAAGAAGGGGACAGAACATATGATGGGAAGTAAAGTCTAATTAATGTTCTTCCTCGTGGACTTTCCCCGCCAGCATTTACACTTTCTAGACCTTGTTATTTACAACTGCTGGCATGCCATCAGCCATCTTGACTTCTCCATTGCCCTTATCAATTCAAATCTCACTCCCTCTGAATGCACAGCCCTGCACTCACTCAGTAACAACCCCAATTAAAAGCTCTGTCCCACTGTACGTTCATTCAAGAGTTCTCCCGAGTTTGCCCTGATTCGAACTCGGAGATTTAAGGTAATGGCCGCTCGTAGGTACTCGGGGCTCTCGTGGACATTTTTCAACATGTTGAAAAATCTTCACGAGCCTTCCCGAGCTTACCGCGTTTCCCGAGTACCTGCCGTTAGCGTTACGAGCAGCTAAGCGACGTCCCCGAGCTCCGATGTACCCGCTACGTTCATTCTACGTGCTTACCACGAGTTTGATTTTTTTTTAAACTCGGGAGAGCTCTTGAATGAACTCGTACAGTGGGACAGGGCTATTACAATGGAGGCACCATTGTGGTCTGGCAGGCTGACCTCTACCACGCTGAGATCAAGTGCCAGCTCTCGGACACCACATCATACCTACCCCTTGACCATGACCCCACTGACAAACACCAGGCCTTCATCTCACGAACCTTTAATGAATTAGGGTACGTTTAAAGCAGGAAAGGAGGAACAGTCTGGGTTTCATTTCTAAGGGGTGATGTAACAGAAATTGAGTGGTTAGAGAGGATGTTTTCAGAGCATAACCAATATCATCACTGTGAGATATAAATAAAAAACCATCACGACATCCTGGAAAATCTTCTCTCTCCAAAGACTGGTGAGAATGTGGAACTCATAACTGAGGGTATGAGGTGATACTTGCTCTCTAATGAAAGCTGAACAAACACACATGTGATCAGAGAACAGAGAGAGATATCCTGATAGATTTAAATGAGAAAAGCCATAGTCATGTAGCATAAAACCAGACTATTTGGCCCAACCTGTCCTTACTGACCAAGATGCCCCATCTACATGTCCCATTTCCCCACAATTGGCCCATATCCCTCTAAACCTTTCTTAACCATGTACCTGTCCAAACATGCTTTAACTGTTGCTATAGTACCTGCCTCAACTATCTCCTCTGGCAGCTCATTCCATACACCCACCATACCCTGAGTGATAAAGTTGCCCATCAGATTCCAATTAAATCTTTCCTCTCTCACCTTCTCAGATCATGTCTGGAAAAGACTGAAGTTGTGAGTGACAATATCGCTGGACAATGTTGAGTTCTAAATTTTTCTTCCACTGACTTCAACATAAAAAGTCTATCAGGTGAGCTATATGATGGATACTGCCTCTTTTACACCACAACCTGAATCAACCCGGCAGTGATGTAGCTGGTAGAATTGCTGACTCAGAACACCAGAGACCCGGGTTCAATCCTGACTTTGGGTGCTGTCTGTGTGGAGTTTGCAAATTCTGCCTGTGACTGTATGTGTTTGCTCCGGGTTCTCCGTGTTCTTCTCACGTTCCAAAGTTGTGTGGGTGGGTAGGTTAATCAGCCTCTGTCAACTATCCCCAATGTGTGGATGATAAACTGGGATAACAAAGAACTAGTGTGCACAGGTCACCGCAGATTGGGTGAGTTGAAGTGCTTGGTTTCATGCTGCATCTCTACACTCTCGATTAAACTAAACCCTACTGTGCTATTTCTAAGGTTGAACTGTTAAACCTGCACAAAGAAAACAAAATAACCATTGGATTTAATGAAGTAGTAAATTGGTGTGAGTTTACAGTAAGACGACAGATGGCACAATGAGCTAAGTGTTCGGCTGGCGACCGGAAGGTAGCCGGTTCGAATCCCGCTTGGAGTGCATACTGTCGTTGTGTCCTTGGGCAAGACACTTCACCCACCTTTGCCTGTGTGTGAATGTGTGCGAGTGATTGGTGGTGGTCGGAGGGGCCGTAGGCGCAGAATGGCAGCCACGCTTCCATCAGTCTGCCCCAGGGCAGCTGTGGCTACAGAAGTAGCTTACCACCACTGAGTGTGACTGAGGAGTGAATGAATAATGCGATGTAAAGCGCCTTGAGTATTAGAAAGGCGCTATATAAATCCCATCCATTATTATTATTATTATT